>NC_044930.1:21890083-21901272 GCF_003576645.1 Ipomoea triloba | reverse complement strand
TTTTTTTTTTCTTTTTTCTTTTTTCCTTTTGCATCAGGAAAACTGACCACATAAACAGCATGTTTTACTTTCATCTTACCTTAATTGTTTCACACAATTTTCCACTTGAAATGATGTTCTCCATTTGCCTTGTCTTACTTTACATTCTGCATTTCTTAGATTGTCTATTTCAATGCCATATATAGAACAATAATGTCATATTCTAACTTGGCTGCAAATATCTTTCTTTTTTGAATCTTAAAATCTTTACTTAACTCATATTAATTACTTGAAATCATGAGGATATATCATTTTCTTTTCCCTTCAAACTGTGTATTTGTGAAGTTATGTATATACATGTGATCTATAGGTACATAATGTAGTTATAGAGTACTATTAATTGAATGAGAAATAATCATAATAACATAACTAAATATCTTCATTTAAAAAGACCATACACAGTACAATGCACATACATAAGCAAAACAGCAAAACACCCAAAAGCCTACATTGTACTGAATAACACAACACCAATAACTAACCACAATTCCAGATATTGATCATCCCAAAAAACCCAAAATAAATTATCAGAACCAGCAAAAAGATAGTACTTACCACTACTAAATCCCCTTTCAGAACTACAAGCAAACTACTTCTCCTTGACAACAACATCCTTAACTTTCTTAGAACCTCCAGTGGAAACAAACTCCTTCAATAGACACCTCTATAGAGGCAGAACAGCAGAACCATCTCCTAAATCCTCATCAAAATCATCCAATCCAGTAACCTTTTCAAAATCAGAACCTTGAGAATGATCCTCAGCCTAAACAGTCTTCACCATCACTAACAAAGAATTCCTGTAGAAATTTACAACATACTTAGGTAAAATCACAGATTTTAAGCTACCATAACATAAAAAATTAGGTAAAATCACAGATTTTAAGCTACCATAACATAAAAAAAAAAAAAAACATACCCCAGAATACCATCTCCTGAAACAGTATCACCTGAAGTAAACCCAATCAGACTGGAGCAATAGGTTTTTAGAATTAATTTTGTTCCCCATGCATTGATTCTGGGGAAATGCATTTGAATATAGTCTAATACAAATAAAAAAGGAGAAAAATACAATATATTATAATAAATAAATCTCTTTACACTAAGACAATATATCTCTTTACACCTGAAGTAAACCCAATCAGAAGACAATATGTTAAGCTATAATGAATAAAACGTAAGAAATGATCACATGATGAAATCCACAATAACTAACTTGCTGATCATGAAAAACTCACTCTTGACTTCTAACAATTCTTTGTGGCTTGGTTTCAGTGACTACATAGGTACGCACACAACGCAGTCTGATTCTGCTGTTGAAGACCAAGTATAAATTGGCCAGCCATGGTGGGAACAGCAAGAACACACCAACTATTTTTTCATGTTTGAGCTCAATCTGCTGACAGAAAATTTCAGTAGCTCTGTTTGTTATAAACTGTTATTCTAGCTTTGGTGTTTAAAAATTGTGAAGACATATGAATGTATTTATAGGGTAGAATGAGGTATGTAATAATACATTAAATATTACTCCAACAGTGTCATTTGTCAGCATCCCATACCACATATACCAAAATCACACGCCACCTCAATAAACTTTGACCACTAANTAAACACAAGTTGATTTTAATAGAAGCAAATGATAAAACAGGCTTTTTTTTTTTTCTTTTTTCTTTTTTCCTTTTGCATCAGGAAAACTGACCACATAAACAGCATGTTTTACTTTCATCTTACCTTAATTGTTTCACACAATTTTCCACTTGAAATGATGTTCTCCATTTGCCTTGTCTTACTTTACATTCTGCATTTCTTAGATTGTCTATTTCAATGCCATATATAGAACAATAATGTCATATTCTAACTTGGCTGCAAATATCTTTCTTTTTTGAATCTTAAAATCTTTACTTAACTCATATTAATTACTTGAAATCATGAGGATATATCATTTTCTTTTCCCTTCAAACTGTGTATTTGTGAAGTTATGTATATACATGTGATCTATAGGTACATAATGTAGTTATAGAGTACTATTAATTGAATGAGAAATAATCATAATAACATAACTAAATATCTTCATTTAAAAAGACCATACACAGTACAATGCACATACATAAGCAAAACAGCAAAACACCCAAAAGCCTACATTGTACTGAATAACACAACACCAATAACTAACCACAATTCCTGATATTGATCATCCCAAAAAACCCAAAATAAATTATCAGAACCAGCAAAAAGATAGTACTTACCACTACTAAATCCCCTTTCAGAACTACAAGCAAACTACTTCTCCTTGACAACAACATCCTTAACTTTCTTAGAACCTCCAGTGGAAACAAACTCCTTCAATAGACACCTCTATAGAGGCAGAACAGCAGAACCGTCTCCTAAATCCTCATCAAAATCATCCAATCCAGTAACCTTTTCAAAATCAGAACCTTGAGAATGATCCTCAGCCTAAACAGTCTTCACCATCACTAACAAAGAATTCCTGTAGAAATTTACAACATACTTAGGTAAAATCACAGATTTTAAGCTACCATAACATAAAAAATAAAAAAAAAACATACCCCAGAATCTGCCACACCATCTCCTGAAACAGTATCACCTGAAGTAAACCCAATCAGACTGGAGCAATAGGTTTTTAGAATTAATTTTGTTCCCCATGCATTGATTCTGGGGAAATGCATTTGAATATAGTCTAATACCAATAAAAAAGGAGAAAAATACAATATATTATAATAAATAAATCTCTTTACACTAAGACAATATATCTCTTTACACCTGAAGTAAACCCAATCAGAAGACAATATGTTAAGCTATAATGAATAAAACGTAAGAAATGATCACATGATGAAATCCACAATAACTAACTTGCTGATCATGAAAAACTCACTCTTGACTTCTAACAATTCTTTGTGGCTTGGTTTCAGTGACTACATAGGTACGCACACAACGCAGTCTGATTCTGCTGTTGAAGACCAAGTATAAATTGGCCAGCCATGGTGGGAACAGCAAGAACACACCAACTATTTTTTCATGTTTGAGCTCAATCTGCTGACAGAAAATTTCAGTAGCTCTGTTTGTTATAAACTGTTATTCTAGCTTTGGTGTTTAAAAATTGTGAAGACATATGAATGTATTTATAGGGTAGAATGAGGTATGTAATAATACATTAAATATTACTCCAACAGTGTCATTTGTCAGCATCCCATACCACATATACCAAAATCACACGCCACCTCAATAAACTTTGACCACTACAGAATAGGCCATAGGCCATTACCCTATACGGAGTATTTCAGAAGCCTAAAATAACATCCAAAGTGGCGGGAGTTACATCTTTTTGAATTCGAAAAAAAAATTAATAACTAAAAAAACTAAGCCATAATGCATAAGCTGGAAAATAAAAAAAAATTAATAACCAAAAAACGACGCCGTAATGCATGGGCGGGAAAATACTGGCATCTGATTGGCTGAAATCCTGCTTCCTTTATATATTTATAGATTTGTTATCACTATATTGAGTACATCTATTATCATATATCTTATTAGCTCGTGAATTGACTGATTAACACATAAAAATAAATGAATATGAAAAATTGTAACATCTCTACTAAACAACATAATTTGAAACGAAAAACATTATCGTTAGGGATTTGCTCACTTATCCCCTACTTTATCTTTAATACAATGTGATAAAAATTCATTAAACATATTCATAAAAGAATAACAACAATGAAATTAAATTGAGAAGGTTGAATATAAGCAAAGAATTTGACACTACAAAGCATTTAATAATCCATTTTGGTTAAATACTTTATGGTTTGATAATATTTCTGTTACTTTTCATAAGGAATCTGAATGTTCGAGTCTTGTCTCGATCAATGGTCGGCATAATTTATTGGGTAAATAGCTTAGACTTTAGAGTTTGCTAATTTAAAAAAAAAAAAATCCATTTTGGAAACTTGACCAAATTTCAATCGTTATACCGTGGACCAGGGTCCACAGTTGTCCGAAACGACATCGTTTCGATGTTAGTGGACGTGGACGCGTATAACTCCATGGAATTCATTATCGATAATACACAAAATCATTATTTAGAATACACAGAACGTTTGTCTAGAATACACAGAACGTTTGCCCAGAATACACAAAATACACAGAACTCATCCTCCTAACATTCGAATGCACAAACACATCACAACATGTGTTAATAACATAAATACACAGATATTGATACAAAATACACAGAACTCATCCTCCTAAACATTCTAATGCACAAACACATCACAACATGTGTTACTAACATGAATACACAGAACGGTTGTCTAGAATACACAGAATGATTTCTTGAAATACACAGAACGATTACCTAGAGTACACAAAACTCATTTGGTACGGGGTGCACATTGCATTGTGCACCGTGGTCCACGATATAAATATTGGGGGCAATGGGCTTATGGGCATAATCAAACATATTATAATGTTTGGCGCGTGAGATAACAGTGTTCGAACTGAAATAACTGTCATGTCACCCTTCCACTCAAGAACAGAGAAATTGGGGAGAAAGAGAAGCGGAGAAGAAGGAAATCGTTCCATTCTCTCTCTCTATCTCCCCCTCTCCACTCACATCTTCCTCTTCATTTCTCTCTCTAAACTCTCTCTCTCCACTCACATCTTCCTCGTCATTTCTCTCTCTAAACTCTCGCCCACAGACATAAACCAATTCCTAACCTAACCCTAATCCTTGCATTCATTAATTAAAGAAAAAAAAAAAACAAAAGATCTTTTCATTTTTCAAATACAAACGTCATTGTTGTATTTGTTATGAAATGGTGAACATGCAGGCGTACGATGAAAGCTGTAATAGCACACCCATGATCAGATTCCAGCGGAACGGGTCATTGTCCTGTCCGGTCGAATTCTTGCGCCGTGACGGCCATCTGAGGAGGAGTTTTTCATACAGCAAGATACCCCAGAGGCCACTCAAGCTCACCGTTCTCAAATTGGATGGATCTTCCTTCGGTAATTTGAGCTTTCTACAATGTTTTGATTTGTGGGTTCGTTGTGTTTGTGGAGATTAATGTGGGGGGTTTTTTTTTTTTTTTTTTTTTTAATTTTGATGATAGAGATTGAAGTGCCCAGGAATGGGCAGGTGGTGGAGCTGAAGAAGGCAGTGGAGGCGGCGTTTAGTCATTTACCCTACAAGGTCTCATGGTATGTATTATTATTATTATTATTATTATTATTATTGCTATTACATGAATGATGAATGCCAGATTTTTGGATTATTGGCTCAAGATCATTCCCCTTTTGGTGAAATTTTATGAATTTGATTTGGTGTTGGCTGAGTATTACTAGATTCAATTAGTGGGCATTGTTTCAACTTAGAAGAGGTGATTGATTCTTGATTCTCTTCTTGTGAATAGCAACACGCATTGTTCTTCCGAATAGGGTACAATAATAACTCGACATTGAAATTGGTTAGAGCCCAATGTGGTTAAAGAATACCAAGGGTCAAACTCAAAACTCCCTCTCGTATGAAAAACCAATATGACCAACACTTTGCCCCTTAATTGGGCTAGCCTGGTTCGAACGGGGATTAGTTTGGATATTGTACGGGCTTAAAGGCGCCTCCTATAGTTAGGCCTACTTAGGATACCTCGTGGTTTAACATAAAAAAACTTTGCATCTATTTCTAATCGAGGCGCTTGGGGCAATGACGCAGCTAGTGAGGTTCTAACCGAGGCACGTCTATTGCTAGTTGAAAACTTTTTAAAAACTCTGCATCTATGTCTCGGTATCTTGATCAATACTGATCTTTCTAACTTCCAACTCCTGTTATGACTAAAGTTTTGATCTTGCAGGCCACACGTGTGGGGACATTTTTGCTTGAGCCATGATTATGAGAAGCTACTTTCTGAGTCTGATCCTATTGGACTTTACGGGATCAGGGATGGTGATCAGGTGCTTTGTCAATCCACATTTTTGAGCTTTTATTTAGATGAATGGTTATCTCCCATTCTGTTCTTTATCAATGTGTTAGTGAAATTTCTGAGAATCATATATCCCTTACTCTTTTCAGCTTGAATTTGTGCGACATGTCTCAATTTCTTACTTGGGAAAGCGAACAGAAAGAGAGGACGACCCTGATCCCGATCTCTATGAACCCTGTTTGTAAGTTCTTCATTTTCCTTGCATTTTATAGCAAAAATCTCCTCCAATTTATACATGATGGAATGAAGCATATTTTTATGTTATGCAGTTCTAGTGGCTTTCAAGATAAGCATGCAAAATGGTTAGAACATGACAACCATTACCTGGGGAAACTAGAGTACCATAGAGTGGATATTTATGATGATGTTGAGGATGAAGAAAAGGATTCTCTAAATGGTAGTCCCCGGAGTAATCGCAAGCACAAGTTGCTCCACATTCTCAGGAAGTGGTTCACGCACCACCGCAAATTGCAACGGAAAGGTAGTATGTCGAGAATCTTCGTAGACAATTCTAGAAATATCCGGCTGCTGAGCCAATATAGAAATGGCTCTCGGAAGATAGTTGAATATAATTTTGATACTCGAAGTTGTAACGTCTCAATCAGATGAACCAGCAAATTTGGGTTTGTTTTCTGGTTCGATATCAGAAGCACACAACAAAGGATTTTGTCGAAAAATGGATGGATTTATTGCTGCATTTATGTTGATTGTAGCAAGATAGAGCTGATGATGAACCTTTTTCTATTGTTATTCATCGCTTCGGCTCATGTTACTAGCAACCGCAGGGTTCTGCGCCTATGTTGATTGTAGCAATATAGAGTTGATGTTGATGATGGGCATTTTCTTCTTAGTATATTCTTCACCACATTTTGCTAGCAGCCACAGGGTTTCAACTTTTATGAGTTAAATAGGAAAGCTATGATCTTGTTAGAATGTTAGGCAGAGTACCAAAGGCTATTCATCTTGTATCTTGATTTACTGTAGTTTGTATCTTATAATAATCAAATTCATCTTTAATCCCTTTTCATTTGAAAAAATTGCAGTATGAGTTACTAAGTTGATAAGAGTGGAATTTTCAAAAAAAAAAAAAAAAAAAAAAGTTGATCAGAGTGGATTTTTTCAGCATTGTTGATTACACCTGCACAAATAGGTTATTGTTTCTATATACTCCTTCTGTTCTATTTTATGTGTCTGGTTCAGTTAACAAGGTTTGACTGAAGTTATTTTTTATTCAATTTTTCATAATATTAGATTTAGTATTAATATACAAAATTTATATATTTAGAAATTACATTAAAAATATTATTAAACATAAAAAAATTAAATTTAAAAATAAATAAAAAATACAAAAAAAAAAATTTGATTTGATCAATGAATAATAAATTGGACCCATAAAATGGGACAGAGGGAGAAGGAGTAATATAGTTTTGTAGTTACCAAATCAATAAGTTGACCAATTTGATTCGCGTTATCCTCACTTTTTTTTCATGTGTATTAAGCTCACAAACCTTTCCCATGGGATGCAGTGTTTGTTGTGAAAAGAAACCACTTTAATCGTAAATCTCCATTATTGCCAACTTCTCCTCCAATAATATGAAACTTGCTATTGAAAGTAACAAAAATATTGTTTGAAGGAAAAATAAAAATTGGATAAATTACATTTTTGGTTTTCTAGTTATACTTATACTACACACTTAATCCTTGAGTTATATGTGTGATTATTTTTAATCAATGACACTTTATTATTGATATTTTGGTGGCAAAAATAGTTTCCGAAAGACTAAAATTATCACTTTGCACATAACTTTGAAGTTAAAAATATCACACATATAATTCAGACAGTAAATTTGTACCATGGACATGGTTGAAAAAATCGCTACGTGCGCCGCATGCGCCTAACGGCTAGCACCTAGCATGCCTGGCAAGTGATTAAGCCCAGAATTTATTTTTTTTTTATTTTTATTTTTTAAAAATTTGTTTAAAAATTTTAAAATATTTCAAGACTAAACTATTTAATACTTTAATAATTAATACTAAAATATTAAATATCAAACTAAAAACATCTGAACAATTTAGAATTATTTCGCTAAAAAATCATGTCATTTTGGGTTAAATAACCATTTAAAAAAATAACTAATCAGCTAATTAAGCGGCTTAGTCGGTGCCTAAGAGGCCTAGTCAATCAGCGCCTAAGCCGTGCTTAGGCGGCCTAATTGGCTAGCCGCCTAAACCTCCGATTATAGTGATACGTTAGGTGGTTGACTGACGCCTAACACTTAGGCGTGATTAATTGACACATATGCGAGATTTTTACAACACTTATATCTGAATGGCCAAAAATACCATTTTTCTCATTAAAGAAAAAATTGGTGGTCACGTGCAGAAACACGTGACCTGAAAGGAATTCTAAACTCCATGTCTCCATGTGATATCGGCCTCATCAATTTGTGTGGAATAGAAAGAGATAAGACTTTGTTAGATTTTCATCTTTAAGCTCCTCTCCTCACCAATCAAAATTCTCACAAAATATAAAACACAAAAAAATAAAGAAAAAGAAAAAAGAATTATTCACTCATTTCCACTTCTACACTCAGCTCTAACCAAAGTAGAAGAAGAAGAAGAGCAGCCATGGCTAACATGATCATGGCCTCCTCAAAAGCCCTAATGCCCACCGCTCTCCCTGCCCCAAGGCTTAAAATTTCAGCCTCCCTTCCCAAATTAACCCTCTCCGAACTCCCAAAACGCAACCAATTCCGCTCCCTCACCCTCCCCTCAAGTTTGAAATCCCTATCGGTGATCCTCGGCACCGCCCTCGCGGCGGCGCCGCCGTCGATGGCGGAGGAGATCGAGAAGGCGTCGCTGTTCGATTTCAACCTGACGCTGCCGATAATCATGGCGGAGATCCTGTTCCTGATGTTCGCGCTGGACAAGATCTACTTCAGCCCGCTGGGGAAGTTCATGGACGAGAGGGACGCGGCCATCAGGGAGAAGCTGAACAGCGTGAAGGACACGTCGGCGGAGGTGAAGCAGCTGGAGGAGCAAGGCGCGGCGGTGATGAAGGCGGCGCGTGCGGAGATATCCGCCGCGCTTAACAAGATGAAGAAGGAGACGCAGGAGGAGGTGGAGCAGAAACTGGCGGAGGGGCGTAAGAAAGTGGAGGCGGAGCTCGCGGAGGCGCTGGCTAAACTGGAGACGCAGAAGGTGGAGACCATTAAGGCTCTCGACTCCCAGATTTCTGCTCTCAGTGATGACATTGTCAAGAAGGTCCTCCCTGTTAATTAGGATTTTTTTTTTTTTTGTTTTATCAATCTATGAAAAGATTTTATATATTACAAATATGCTGCATCTAAATCCCACTCTTTATATCTAATTTGTATAAATTCTACTTTGTGGTAAACGTTTAGAAATTTTCAGTTTTACGTAAATTTCTAAATTACCAAAGGCCTTCGGATTTAGTTGATATTTGATGCAGAAGTCATGCTACAATTGGTTAAAAAGTTAAATTAAATTAATTAGTTATTGTTTGATAATTTTGTTGGAAAGGAATTTTTTTTTAGTACTACTGGCTATGTGTATCAATATAGTATTTATATTCAGAGTCAATATCACTTCCACTAAGACTTAAACTCATGACCTCCCATTTGGGAGAGCTGCCAAAAGACCATAAGGTGATTGCATATTCATTGATTAATATGGATATATTCATTGATTAATTAAAATTGTAATGCATTCTATATTGTGTATGTATAGAAAGAGAACCAAAAAAATTAAAAAATCTTGATTTTATCTCATATATTATACAATATAAAATATACTTTGTAATAAAAAGTCATGATGATAAGAATCTAATGAGTGCCAAAAATAAAATTGTTATATAATTAGAAGCAGCGTTAACTTAATAACTTACATTGTGCTTCCTCTTACTCTTTTTTGAAGCGTTAAAATTGTTATATAATTAGAAGCAGCGTTAACTTAATAATTAATGCGTATATTGTAGTTTATAACCAGTGAATAATAATAAATCTTGCCATTGTAATATTACTATATTAGTCAAATTGGTTGTCAACTTGTCATTGAAATTTCTTTTAACTTCAAAACTCCTTTTAACTTTCTGCCTAAAAGTTCAAGAGTAAAGAGTCGTTTTATATTATTTGTATACAATTACTTCTCATCACTTTTTACCAGTTTTTACGTGATTATTTGTTGCGAAAAAAAAAAACTATTCTCCTCTCACTAAGATCTAAACAGTAAATACTAAATAGGAACCAATAACAAAGACAAAAATCAAAATTACAATGTTAGAATCTGAAGTGTTAAAACTGCTGTCTGTAATATGGACATATCAGTATATTTCTCAACTCTCTTCAAAGATTAAGGTTTGAGAGACTTCTCTGTCTGACCTGTATACCTAAATGATGCTCACTCACATCAAAAGTCAAAACCATCAAGATCCATCCTCCCCACATAGTAATTCGGTAAACGGCACTATACTCTATTATACGAGAAAATTATACAACATCTGCAGTTTCTTATTCATCTAATTCATCGTGTTGTACATTTTCACCTTCACCTTGGGGGCCTTTGGTAACACTTTGAAAAGACATTTTCGTTTCAAGAGCACACCTCAGGACTGAGTTTACCTGCTTTCTCAATTTACCATTATTAATGAAAACATTTGTTAGCATCTTTCTCATCTTCTCAATTATCTCCATTGTATCACTGTCCACATTATCTTTTGTATCATCAACAGAAACTGAGTTGGCTCCTTGGCTTAGTTGTTGCACCTGAAAATAAAATAAAAATTGGATCGCAGTTAAAATACAGTGTTTTCTGTAAACGGGGAGGATGGGGAAATATGAGAGGAAAATATTATCAACAATTTAGTAATGAAAGCATATACTTGGGATCAAATCATCATTCACCAAGAATGTAACAGTGAACAGACATAGTAAGAAGAAACACATGAAGGGACTTGAGAAACATGAAACTGCAGCATACAAGTGCAACTGCATCACTTTAAGAACATGATGCCCCACAGTTTGGAGATGTTTCTTGAAAACACTGTTCAAGTTTCAGTGAAATAGGATTTAAACATGCCCTTAGTAGGTACTAGCTAGTATGCACTAAGCAGCAAGTGTCCATAGCCCCCCCCCCCCC
>NC_044930.1:21879474-21889173 GCF_003576645.1 Ipomoea triloba | reverse complement strand
CCCCCCCCCCCCCCCCCCCCCCCCAAATCATGTCTGAAATCATGAAATTCAATGTGGGAAAATTCCAAAAAGACCAAATCTGAAAATGTAACCCTGGAAGTACCTCTATGAGCAGAATATTGATTTGATTGTCAGAAGTTGTGAGCAGATGCATGGCATCTGGTAGTGATTGAAATTTTTTAATAAGGTTTTCCTCTTCATCAGCTAAGTTGATTTTGCACTCTTCAACCCTCTGTTGAAGAATTTCACAATCATGCAGCAGCTTCCACCAAGCAGTTGATCGCTCACTGATTTGTCTTTCCTGTGCATGCCGCCTCTGAAAATCCATGTAAAGTTTCAAGAATGTAAAATGTATTAAATAACATTTAACAATCCAGATAGCTGTTAACACATGAAGCCAATTTATCCTCAATATAGAAAGTTATGATTTTCATTGAACAAATATTTTGATGATCAACTAGCTTTCATATTCACCCATGCCCTTTTGCTTTTTTCAAAGTAGTGTTGAAGTAAATAGAGCTCAAGAGTCAAGACTATATGAATTGTGAAAATTGGCTTTGATATGGTAATTGTTAAGAAGGGAGATAACTACTTGCAGCCTCAACAAGGTCTAAGACCATAAGATATATCCAAAGAAAAGGCTAACTAGATGATTCAAGGAAAGAACATGTACTACTGATTGTAGAGAAAAAGGTTAACTAATTGTTTCAAGGAAAGGACATGTACACTGCATGAAATGGAATACCAAGATATACCTCACTTTCAGCTTTCTCCTTGATTGATTCGCTAAGCTGATGCTTCAATTCTGATTGAGAGCTTCGAAGAGTTTTAACTTCTTTAATGAGAACTTTAATGTCGGCTCTTGATTTTACTTCCAGCTCTTGATGTCGTTTCAATAGGTCCTCAAACTGTAGTTTTGTGGCTGCTAATTCCTGTTGGAGTGCATCTTTCTCCTGATTGAGATTGGTTATTGAGGAATCTTTATTTATTTCACCCTGATGAAGTTTCACAAATTATAATCTGGAATGATTACTATACAAATTCAAAAAAAAAAAAAAAAAACACGATAGCTAAAGAAAAAGGTATATGGTTAAGCAAGCACAACCTGTTGTGAATTTAGTTTATGTTCCATCTCCATTGACTTCCGCCGAAGATCTTCCATGTCCCACTGCATCTGAGTAACTCTTTCCCTCTCAACCAATATTGCCTGTTCAAGGTTCTCTTTGCTTTTTTCTTTAGTTGCTTCAAGCTCCACTTCCAAATCTTTGACCTATACATAGAATACCTAAAACCTCAGATAAATCTAATACAGTAATACCACTGCAATTCATGAAAGTCCAGTGTTGCAAAAATCACGCCTAGGCGCTAGGCGCTGGTCGACCGCCTAGCGTATCACATTAAATGGTGGTCTAGGCGGCTGGCCGGCTAGGCGACCGCCTAGGCCGCTTAGGCGCTGACTGCCTAGGCGTCGACTAGACCGACTAGGCCTTTTAGTCGGTCAATTAACTATTGTTCTTTTTTTTTTTTAAATGGGTTATTTCACTCAAAACAATATCCTTTTGAGCGAAATAATCCTAAATTGTACAAACTTTAGCTATTTTTTAGGTTAATATTTAATATTTTAGTATTAACTATTAAAGTATTATATAATTTATAATTATTAGTCTTTAAAAAATTAAAATACTTAAACAAATTTTTAAAAAATAAAAAATAAAATAAAAAAAGAATAAGGGTCAAATAGGCCACTGAACTACACACAAAAATACAATTAGGCCATCGAACTAAAAAACAATGCAATTGGGTCCCTGAACTACACGAATTAATGCAATTTCATCCAAAATGACCTGTTTTACGTGATGTGCCGGTTACCTATTTTAAAAATAATATTTTAAATAAAATAAATAATTAAAATTAAAAAAAAAAAACTACCGGCCGGAGACGAATCGTCTCCGGCCGGCCTCGTCTCCATGGCCGGAGCTTCGTCTTCGTCTCCGGCTCCGGCCATGGAGACGACGACCTTCGTCTCCATAGCCAGGAGACGAAGGTTCTCCTGGCCATGGAGACGAAGGTCGGCTTCGTCTCCGGCCAAGGAGACGAAGGTCCACTTCTTCTCCGGCCAAGGAGACGAAGAGACGATTCGTCTCCATGGCCAGGAGACTAAGGAACCTTCGTTTCCTAGCTATGGAGACGAGGCCGGCAGGAGACGCTCGCGTCTCCGGCCGGCAGTTTTATTATTATTTTTTAATTATTTTTTAAAATTTTAATTTAAATTTTAATTAATTATTTTATTTAAAATTATTTTAAAATATCATTTTTAAATTGGTAACCAGCACATCAGGTAAAACAGGTCATTTTGGATGAAATTGCATGAATTCGTATAGTTCAGGGACCCAATTGCATTGTTTTTTAGTTCGATGGCCTAATTGCATTTTTGTGTGTAATTCAGTGGCCAATTTGACCCTTATAATACACGGACACCTAGGCGCCGATTAATCCCCGGCTAGGTGTCCTAGGCGCTAGGCGCTCTCCGAGCACTCTCCGAGCGCCTANCAGCTCTAACTCAAAGAGGCAGTGAATTGGCTAATTCCTCATTTCCCAATTCATTTGGAGATGGGTGTGCTGAGATACCTAAAGCTTCCAAAGCATCTGTAAACACAGAAATTCTTGGAAAAGACTTGAGTCTTCCTGATCATATACAGTTGGTCCTTCCATCAGATCAGCGTCATAAAATGCATAGGGTTCTTACCACTATGCAGCGGAGATTGGTTACAGCAAAAACTGACATGGAGGATCTTATTTCAAGATTAAACCAGGAAATTGCTGTGAAAGATTACCTCTCAACCAAGGTAAGGTGGGAATTATTATAGTTTTTCTTAAGTTATTTATTTTTAGAAAATAATTAAAGGAATTTAAAAAGTTGACTGCTTGTTACTCCTACTCTGGATTTCTTATGCTAACATGGGAAAAAAATTTTAAAAAATGCCCAATGTAGTTGGGGGTGTTCTGATGAATAACAGACTCTAGAAGGAATTCTACTCTTTATTGCAAGGATAATTTACCTTCCTTTACTGCTTCTGGAATTTCTTTATACCACGAATGAGAGTTTAAAATCTATTGATTTGATTACGTCCACTGGAAGACTTTCACATGGTTGAAAAATCGCTAGGCGCTCGGAGAGTGCTCGGAGAGCGCCTAGCGCCTAGGACACCTAGCCGGGGATTAATCGGCGCCTAGGTGTCCGTGTATTATAAGGGTCAAATTGGCACTGAATAGGAGACGAAGGTTCTCCTGGCCATGGAGACGAAGGTCGGCTTCGTCTCCGGCCAAGGAGACGAAGGTCCGCTTCGTCTCCGGCCAAGGAGACGAAGAGACGAAGGACCTCGTCTCCATGGCTGGAGACGAGGCCGGCCGGAGACCCAGTTTTATTTTTTTTTTAATTATTTTTTTAAATTTTAATTTTAATTTTAATTAATTATTTTATTTAAAATTATTTTAAAATATCATTTTTCAAATTGGTAACCAGCACATCAGGTAAAACAGGTCATTTTGGATGAAATTGCATGAATTCGTATAGTTCAGGGACCCAATTGCATTGTTTTTTAGTTCGATGGCCTAATTGCATTTTTGTGTGTAATTCAGTGGCCAATTTGACCCTTATAATACACGGACACCTAGGCGCCGATTAATCCCCGGCTAGGTGTCCTAGGCGCTAGGCGCTCTCCGAGCACTCTCCGAGCGCCTAGCGATTTTTTCAACCATGTGAAAGTCTTCCAGTGGACGTAATCAAATCAATAGATTTTAAACTCTCATTCGTGGTATAAAGAAATTCCAGAAGCAGTAAAGGAAGGTAAATTATCCTTGCAATAAAGAGTAGAATTCCTTCTAGAGTCTGTTATTCATCAAGAACACCCCCCAACTACATTGGGCATTTTTTAAAATTTTTTTCCCATGTTAGCATAAGAAATCCAGAGTAGGAGTAACAAGCAGTCAACTTTTTAAATTCCTTTAATTATTTCTAAAAATAAATAACTTAAGAAAAACTATAATAATTCCCACCTTACCTTGGTTGAGAGGTAATCTTTCACAGCAATTTCCTGGTTTAATCTTGAAATAAGATCCTCCATGTCAGTTTTTGCTGTAACCAATCTCCGCTGCATAGTGGTAAGAACCCTATGCATTTTATGACGCTGATCTGATGGAAGGACCAACTGTATATGATCAGGAAGACTCAAGTCTTTTCCAAGAATTTCTGTGTTTACAGATGCTTTGGAAGCTTTAGGTATCTCAGCACACCCATCTCCAAATGAATTGGGAAATGAGGAATTAGCCAATTCACTGCCTCTTTGAGAAGCGATATCACTTCCAACACTCTCAGCTGAAAACTTTCTAGCATGATGAATTATGTGACTATGATCTTGCTCTGAAAAATGTGCAGTCGTATCACCTGAAATATATGAAGATTTCATTGCACTTCCATTGCTCATACTCTCCTCCATAACATTACTAATCTCTTTTGCATGGGTCTTATGCCTAGGGAAACTTCCAAGTTGCTCTAAAATAGCCTGTCCCATGAACAAGCCCTCATCTATATTGGACATACCATACTTCATAAACTTATCTATTGGACTCGTTAAATCCTCATCCAGTGAGAGATCTTCAGTCCCCAGTTCAGAAGGATTGCCCCTCCCATGGCTGGTTGAGTCAACATCAGATGCCTCATAAGCAGTGTCACTACCATAATCAGATGCAAGTGATGAACTGCCAGCTAGTATAGACAAGCCTGCACTAGGATGAACTTCAAGAGAGGAAGCAGTGTTATTTACAGGTGATCTTGGTTCTGAAGTGAGCTGTTGTTCATCTTGAAACGCTGAAACAGTTTATAGCAATAACTTTCAGTAGAGAGAAGCAAAAATTAAAAAGAAAGAAGGCATACCAACATTTTAAACAGAGTTAAAAATAAATTCCCACACTTGTGTGATAAGTTACATTGAATATTATATATCACTAGTTTTCAAAATGTGATAGACAATGTAAGACATACAAGATCTAGCAGCTGCTTCGAGTTCAAGAAAGGATGCTGTTGCAACACTCCTTGATAAATCAATATCAGACAGTAATTTTGTCATCCATTCCTCCAAAGAAGAACGTCTCTGCACAATGAAGCCATTGAAAGTGAAATCCACTTTAAGGAATTATTGTCAGAGTAATTCCAGCAATATGATAAAATTGAACAGATAATAGCAGTTATTTAATTAATAAGAATAAAGATGGACACTAAAAGATGTCAATATACTATTGAAGCACATGGAAATACTAAAATTCCCATACAACTCTATTTTATGACCTGAATTGACCTATTCAGCTGGGAAAAGATAGGATGGACACAAAGTTGAATGTTTTGTTATAGAAATAGTATGAAACAGATAAGCATTATATAAAGGTAATATTGTTTTAAGTTAATCAAAATTCTCAGATACTGAAAAAGACTGACCACTCAAGGAAGGTTATCTTTTGGAATGTCCCAAAAAGGAAAGGGAAATTATAAATCATGAGAAATTGAGGAATCGCTAAAAGTAAGTCGTGATAAATGATTCCACAAGCCTTAATATTCATTAGAAGAGAAAAGCCACACTGGTAGTCAAAGTCATACAATTAGTTTGCTTACCTCTTCCAGTAGGACCTTGGTTTTCAACCGTGAGAATCCCTTTGGTGGGGCTGGTGGGAGATTTTTCTTGGGGAATATTTTTTTTAGCTGTAAAATAAATTTATTGTCAAATAATGTGCTACAAGATACGATACAAACAAATGTTGACAAAGATCCACAAAGGTTGTCTATCAACTGAAATCTGAGCAAGAATTAACTTCATATTCCCTTATGACATATTGAAGATCTACACAATAACTCAAAAGAATGTATAGACTTACCGCAGCATGAAATTTCAAGAAATCATTAAATCTTCTAAGTACAATTCGTGTACTTGTGATCCCATCTGGCGACTGTAAGCCAACCACAACCCTGTAAAACTGCCCTTTAAGAGTGTTAATATTGCTTTACAACTAGCAGTCTTTAGATGCAAACAAAACTTGAATAAGATAATTGCCAATTTGCCATCATGTGTAATTTAGTAAAAAATTTTCTTGTAACAAGATCTGAATTTTCTCAAAAAGACGGAAGAGGATGGAATTAAGACCAATTACAGTTCATATTCTAAACAATATGACACTGGAGTTTTTTTTAGTTGGTGAAGTGGTCATTTAAGAGATAAACACATACAAGATATTTTTAATAGTTTTAGGACTGTCTTCTAAATATTAACACCCCCTCCCCCTCAAAACCCTCCTTATGAGTAGCTAGGTTAAATTTTCGAACTTCCAGAATAAATCTAAGATTCATTGAATTCTTCTGTACATTCCCACATGTGTTTATATTTCCTTTCTAAATGTGGCAAAATCTCCAACTATGTCATAGAAAAGCAATTTTTAAGGGATGACATAACAAACATCTAGTTCTTGCATTGAACAAACTATTTGAATACCACTACAGGATCTGAATCTCTTGATTTTGCAAGGACAACCCAGGAAGGAATTGTGACACAATAACTCCACCCTGTGTGAGGATCATGAGGCCATATAGTTTCTTGTCCTGCCTGGAAAGTGAAACAAAGAAAATTAAGTTGCATAGATCTCAATACTGATCTGAATGAGATCAATACGTCCCACTGCTATTTAACTCAGAAAGAAGAAAGGAGCATAAACAAAACATATTCATCACCAAAGCTTGTAAATCAATAATAAGAAAGTAGTTGTTTTTAATGTTGTTAGATGAACATCCATAGCACTATAAGCAAAACAGTTATTACCAAAGTTTTTCAGGTTTTTTGTCAACGGGTAAATAACTTCATACACTGAGAAGCTCAATATACAAAATTTTCCAAGTTTGCTTCAAAATCAAGTTTGTTTTACCATCAAACTGCTGCTACATGGAATCTACACTTCCCTCATCATAATAATATTACTTTTAAACTGATATCATTATAAGCAACAAGAACTGATTAACATTACCATATTTCCAGTTCTCCCCCCAAAAGCTGATCTTAAGCTAAATTTACATAAATTTTCTTCTCTTAGTTCAAAACTAAGCTTATGTTAGCATCAAGCTCAATGAAATCAGAGTATCAGGCAATAGAAACAAAATTCAAAACCAATTGATCCTATATTCAATCAATTGACATTGAAATTAGCCTCATTCCAGTGTGACAAAGAAAATAATCCAGAATTCAACAATAAACAAAAAATCGGAAATTAAAATATAAAAAAATAATAATAATAATAATAAATAAAATAAAAACTTACCCATTTTTTGGGGGGCGGACTCCAATCCATTCCCAATGGCAAAGGCGAAGTCCCATCGTGCCTATGCTTCGGCGGACTTTGCCTCTGCATCCCTATTCCTACTACAACACTACTATCAATCAGTTCACCTCTCTTCCTGTATGCGTGCACATATAAAGATTGAAATATCTAATATAATCTAAATCAAATCCAATTATTTTGAAAGTGCAGGCAGTATAATCAACGGAATCCTATGAAACTGAAGGGATTAACGATGGAGAAAAGGAACTAGGGTTTTGGTGATCTGATCAGGGAAGGAGAAGACGAGTGAGATTTAGAGAATTGTGGGAAAACTATGAACAGAGAAGAAATGGCGTATTATAACGATAGAGAGTGAGACCTGGCTAAAAAGCGCCCTCTGCGTAGTACATCTCCTTCCTCTTCCTGTCCTTCAGAGAGAGAGAGAGAGAAAGAGAGTGCGTGTCAGTTGCGAAATGACGCGCGTCGGACGCTATTGCCGCACGAGAAAAATAAAACAAAATGCTTTTTTTTTTTTTTTGAGAGCAAAACAAAATGCTTTTCTTCGTCTTCGTTCTAAATGCTTTTATATATACTGGCTTTATACGCAAATGGGTTAATGCCCAATGTTTATTTTTAAATAAATATTTGAAAGTATATCAATGCAAAATTATATATGAGAAATTTATACATAGGTAATTGAATGTCAAAGTTTTTTATTTAAATATCTAACTCAAAATATATGAGTCCAAGATAATATAGAAAATTCATTATAATTATTACTAAAATAAATGTTTACAACCTTGTAAAATCGATAGTCTAAATATTTGGTCTAAAAATGATAGTCTAAATAAATACTACTTTTAATTTGAATTTTTCTAAGTGGTTCTTAATTCTCTTTTGAGTAGCATTGTCATTGTCTTCATCTTTACTATTTGATCTCTTCCTTTTTGTTGGTAGTGTGTTATTTGCAATTCGGATATTGTTGGTAGCATAGATGACAACGTCATGCAATGAGATTATGATATAGGAGCTATGGACTTTTCTTTAGGTGTTCTGCTTGGCGAGGTTCATTTGGTTCAACCATTATTGTTGAATGATTAATACAAATTAGAAAATTTAAAATATTATGTATTCCAAAGATATTAAAAGGTAGTTTCTCGCTTCAATTTGCTGGGTAATGGGTTATTTGAGTACTTTCATTGTCAACAAATCCCCCAAGTAATTAATATGATTGGTTTCAAACTATTCTTTTTTATTTTTTTCATGGTATTAAAGAAATACATATGTATCATTTTTTGGTGTAACTACTAATTTATTTAATTCAATAAGAGTAAAATAGAGTGATTCCACTTCAATTTGTTGGGTTATTATTTGAGTACTCTTTTTGTCAACCAATCCCCAAGTAGTTAATATAATTAGCTTCAAACAATTTTAAAATTTTTTTTCATAGTATTAATAAAATACTTGGTAAATAAATATATAACATAAATTTTGTATTATAACTTTGATATTTAATTACAAGATATTGTAAAAATAAGATAATGGACAATGTAATGAATATCAATTAATAAATTTGAATGTAAAGAATCTTTGCATGAGAGAAAATAAAGACAATATAACTAATGAAATTATTTCTCTTATTTAATTTAATTTTTTGATAATTAATAATTTTTCAAATAAATGTATTGTAGACACATAATTCTAAATTAAAGAAATGTATCATTTTTTGTTGTAGCTACTAATTTATTTAATTTAATAAGAGTAAAATAGAGTGAGAAACTTAATTATGTCAAATTTGATTGAGATGCGGTTCGAACCTAAGACCTTTCTTATAGAAATTAATGGGTAAGTTAAAAGTTAACGGAATATTAACGGAGAAGAGAATATTTAACGGAAAACTTAACGGATAATCATAAAAAAGGTTAAATTAGGTAATCTCTATTAATAATATTAATCTGAATTATCTTAACCATCTATTTGATTAAATAATTCATCTGAACCATCCATTTGATTAAATAATTTGACCGCCATTTTTTCTACCCATTTTAGGCTTAACTCTTTTTTGCTCTTATTAGTATTAGTAGATTATTATAGTGATGGAAATATGTCGAGTCCATATGAGCTTTAAAAAATAAGTTTGGACCTGTTACAAAAAATTTAAGCTGTGAGTCTAAATTTGGTATCTAAATTTGTATTTGTCTAACCTTTTTGTTAGGTTCAAGCTGAAATTACAATTAGCCTGGAACTTTTTTAAAATTCTATTTTAAGTAGGTCATTAAAAAAGTAAATTATACCATGGCTAGGGCTACCTTGGTAGATCTGTGTTCAAAAGATCTTGGTTCAAAA
>NC_044930.1:21826753-21879449 GCF_003576645.1 Ipomoea triloba | reverse complement strand
TTTTTTGGGGGGCGGACTCCAATCCATTCCCAATGGCAAAGGCGAAGTCCCATCGTGCCTATGCTTCGGCGGACTTTGCCTCTGCATCCCTATTCCTACTACAACACTACTATCAATCAGTTCACCTCTCTTCCTGTATGCGTGCACATATAAAGATTGAAATATCTAATATAATCTAAATCAAATCCAATTATTTTGAAAGTGCAGGCAGTATAATCAACGGAATCCTATGAAACTGAAGGGATTAACGATGGAGAAAAGGAACTAGGGTTTTGGTGATCTGATCAGGGAAGGAGAAGACGAGTGAGATTTAGAGAATTGTGGGAAAACTATGAACAGAGAAGAAATGGCGTATTATAACGATAGAGAGTGAGACCTGGCTAAAAAGCGCCCTCTGCGTAGTACATCTCCTTCCTCTTCCTGTCCTTCAGAGAGAGAGAGAGAGAAAGAGAGTGCGTGTCAGTTGCGAAATGACGCGCGTCGGACGCTATTGCCGCACGAGAAAAATAAAACAAAATGCTTTTTTTTTTTTTTTGAGAGCAAAACAAAATGCTTTTCTTCGTCTTCGTTCTAAATGCTTTTATATATACTGGCTTTATACGCAAATGGGTTAATGCCCAATGTTTATTTTTAAATAAATATTTGAAAGTATATCAATGCAAAATTATATATGAGAAATTTATACATAGGTAATTGAATGTCAAAGTTTTTTATTTAAATATCTAACTCAAAATATATGAGTCCAAGATAATATAGAAAATTCATTATAATTATTACTAAAATAAATGTTTACAACCTTGTAAAATCGATAGTCTAAATATTTGGTCTAAAAATGATAGTCTAAATAAATACTACTTTTAATTTGAATTTTTCTAAGTGGTTCTTAATTCTCTTTTGAGTAGCATTGTCATTGTCTTCATCTTTACTATTTGATCTCTTCCTTTTTGTTGGTAGTGTGTTATTTGCAATTCGGATATTGTTGGTAGCATAGATGACAACGTCATGCAATGAGATTATGATATAGGAGCTATGGACTTTTCTTTAGGTGTTCTGCTTGGCGAGGTTCATTTGGTTCAACCATTATTGTTGAATGATTAATACAAATTAGAAAATTTAAAATATTATGTATTCCAAAGATATTAAAAGGTAGTTTCTCGCTTCAATTTGCTGGGTAATGGGTTATTTGAGTACTTTCATTGTCAACAAATCCCCCAAGTAATTAATATGATTGGTTTCAAACTATTCTTTTTTATTTTTTTCATGGTATTAAAGAAATACATATGTATCATTTTTTGGTGTAACTACTAATTTATTTAATTCAATAAGAGTAAAATAGAGTGATTCCACTTCAATTTGTTGGGTTATTATTTGAGTACTCTTTTTGTCAACCAATCCCCAAGTAGTTAATATAATTAGCTTCAAACAATTTTAAAATTTTTTTTCATAGTATTAATAAAATACTTGGTAAATAAATATATAACATAAATTTTGTATTATAACTTTGATATTTAATTACAAGATATTGTAAAAATAAGATAATGGACAATGTAATGAATATCAATTAATAAATTTGAATGTAAAGAATCTTTGCATGAGAGAAAATAAAGACAATATAACTAATGAAATTATTTCTCTTATTTAATTTAATTTTTTGATAATTAATAATTTTTCAAATAAATGTATTGTAGACACATAATTCTAAATTAAAGAAATGTATCATTTTTTGTTGTAGCTACTAATTTATTTAATTTAATAAGAGTAAAATAGAGTGAGAAACTTAATTATGTCAAATTTGATTGAGATGCGGTGAGTGAGAAACTTAATTATGTCAAATTTGATTGAGATGCGGTTCGAACCTAAGACCTTTCTTATAAATTTGATTGAGATGCGGTTCGAACCTAAGACCTTTCTTATAAATTTGATTGAGATGCGGTTCGAACCTAAGACCTTTCTTATATAAATTAATGGATAAGTTAAAAGTTAACGGAATATTAACGGAGAAGAGAATATTTAACGGAAAACTTAACGGATAATCATAAAAGTAAGGTTAAATTAGGTAATCTCTATTAATAATATTAATCTGAATTATCTTAACCATCTATTTGATTAAATAATTCATCTGAACCATCCATTTGATTAAATAATTTGACCGCCATTTTTTCTACCCATTTTAGGCTTAACTCTTTTTTGCTCTTATTAGTATAGTAGATTATTATAGTGATGGAAATATGTCGAGTCCATATGAGCTTTAAAAAATAAGTTTGGACCTGTTACAAAAATTTAAGCTGTGAGTCTAAATTTGTATAATTGTATCTAACCTTTTTGTTAGGTTCAAGCTTGAAATTACAATTAGCCTGGAACTTTTTTAAAATTCTATTTTAAGTAGGTCATTAAAAAAGTAAATTATACCATGGGCTAGGGTCTACCTTGAATTGTAGATCTTGGTTCAAAAATAATTTTCAAATTTTGTATTTATAATTGACGCATTTTGTACTTGCATGTGCAGTTGATAGTTTCTGTACCTATAACTATCATATTATGTGTTAATTGAAGGTATAAAATTATATTATGTATCAGTAATTATCAAGTTACTTGTTTACATGTACAGAAACTGTTAATGGTAGGTACATAATTTTTGTATCAGAGTTCACAATGTAATATGAACCCTGCTCCATGGTATAACAATTGCATTAAAAAGGCTTCAAAGTAGTCCTACTTTGAGCCTATTTAAAGCATACATGCTAAGTCTTTTTTAAAAACTTTAATAAGTATTTCTAAATAATTTAAGAAATATATCTAATACAAAACTAATACATAACTACATAAGTATATCACCACAATGCAAACAAAAAATAATATCTACTATACTAATAAGAGCCAAAGAGAGTTAGGCCTAAAATGGGTAGAAAAAATGGCGGTCAAATTATTTAATCAAATGGATGGTTCAGATGAATTATTTAATCAAATACATACATATGTATGTATGTATGTATGTATGTATGTATGTGTCTGTGTGTGTGTGTGTGTATATATATATATATAACTATTAAGGTGGAATATTTATAATTAATATAATATAATGTATATGTACATTATATAGATATTTATGTATATATAAGTGCATACACAAGTTATGCGTATATAAATGGATACAGTTTTATAATGATTTATATGATTTATTAGTTATTAGTATGAATATAGATAATTATTTATATTATTTATTAGTGATGGGTATGAATATAGATTGCATATGAGTTTAGGTACATTGTAGAATATGGTCAAATGTTAGGATAATATTTACTTATTTGTACCAAAAAAAAATAATAAATAGTCAATCAATAATTATTATTAATCAATTATTTTTAAAGTTTTCCAAATAAATTTCTTATCTAATAAATTCTCATATCACTATATAAATCATGCAATCATTCAACCAATTTCACATCTTTCACTATATCTTAGCACTTTAGCCTCATAGCATAGCGAAGAAAAATCTACCTATAATGGCCCCTATTTTTGTTGCACTAAATAAAATAAACGTCTACAATACTGCGTGGGCAATAAAAGTACGATTGATTCGTCTTTACGAAGTCAAGAACAACCGAGGAGCAACCTTAGAATCTGTGCTGGAAGATGTGGATGTATATGTTCTTGACATATATATATATATATATATATATATATATATATATATATATATATATATATATATTTCTTGAATCATAATATATATATTTTTGAATTCATATATATGTTCAAAACCTCTCTACTAATTTATTTATATTGTTTATTTAAATTTGTTTGTACGGTTTATTTATATTTGGTTTTTTTTTTTGTTTCACGGCTAACTATTGCTGTTTTTATGTTATTATTATTATTATTATTATTATTATTATTTATTATTTATTATTTATTATTTATTATTAGGCTTTAACCATTATTGTTTTTTGTTTGGTTTATTTGCTTTCTTTTTTAAATTTTGTATATCATTGTTACATTAATACGGAGTATTATGCTTTATTTGGATTGAAAAAATAGGTAAAATTTGGTTTTTTTGGGTACATTCATTCACAATTTGTATTTTATTATTAATATATCAGGGTACTCGTATACACTTGACATTCAAACAACTACATGTTGAAAAATTCAAGTGTATGCTTAATCAGGGCTGTTTATACGCAATAAATAATTTCATTGTTTTCAACAATTCTATGTCATTCAAAACCACTCAACACAAATACATGCTCAGTTCCATGCTGGGCACAAAAGTGATTGAACATGCAGATACTAGTTTCCCAAATGATATTTATAAATTCAAGGAGTTTGGCCAACTTAAACCAGAAGATATAATTTCTTCAGAATTATTTGGTAATATTGTTTAGTATACAATAACTTCATCTTTTAGCATATGTTATCTCATTTAATTATTTACAATTATGTATTTGTTAAAATAGATTTGATTGGCTTTATTGTATCTATGCAATCACCCTGCACTACATTAGTTGCTGGGCGACAAAAAAAGATTCATGGAGATTGTTATTCAAGATCATGAGTAAGTAATGTTTAAAAACTATTTTTACATATTACAATTCTATTACTTTTCTATGTTACTCTATTTTTACATATTACAATTCTATTACTTTTCTATGTTACTATATTTGAAAATAAATATTCTTTATTGAACAACTCTATACAGGGGTTTGAAAATAAATATTCTTTATTGAACAACTCTATACAGGGGGAAAACTTTAAGATGTACTTTCTGGGACCAATCAATTAATAAGAGTCAATGACAATCGCTTTCTCATGTAGGCCTATTCTTGAAAAAACCTGTCTTCAGTCATGGACAATTATATGTTGCAGTTTCTAGGGTCACTACTCCAGAGGGGTTGAAAATATTGATTTGTGACAGTGAAAGCACCAGAACAACTTCAACAGCAAACATTGTATACAAGGAAGGTTTTTAGAATTTGTAAATATTCGACTTCATTCTAAAATAATATTTTAATATTATAGTTGTTATTAAATTTATTATCTTCTTTACTTTCTAAAGAAAATTTACTACAGTACTAATGAAAATCATTATGTTTTAATTTCGAATATTTTTAATTCCACACTATTGTATAATTTTTTTTTAACCTTTCAAACATATTTATTATACAAAAAAAGAAAAAACAATTATGGGAACAAAATTGTTTTAAATCAGGTAATTTAAAACAACTTTAAAATACAGTTTGATTCCAATTATCTTTGCACATCTTAATGATTTTTAAAATTATTTACACTTTTTCCCATATTTATTTAAATAGTAATAAAATTACATATCGAGACATATATTATTCATACTTTTGCACTTATCTTATCATTGAACAAATATACACTAAAAAATATTATAATTATTTATTGTTTATAATTTAACCTCTACTTTTATTATTTAAATATCTAATAGAAAAATATTATCCGTGCATCGCACGGGTAAAATACTAGTTTTCAATAATAACATAAAATCAAACAAAATTTAAAGTGGACAAGTGTATATGATTGCTATCATACCAACATTTAATGTTTTTTTCAATAATAATCTATCATGAACAATACGTAATATTTATTTTTTCTAAAAATTTATATATCTATTATATATGGCCGTGCATCGCACGGGACAATAACTAGTTTTGTTTAATAGGCTTTGAAATGAGTTCAAACTTTCTTGTTTAATTTAATAAGCTTTAAAATGGACTCAAACTTAGCCTTTTTACTAAACAAGCTAGGTCTTAATTAGGCCTAGTCATGGGCCCCTTTGTAGAAATAGTTATTGCGTGGACCACGGTCTAAAAACGGCGTCGTTTTGCACAATTTTATTTTATTTCTCGACCAGTTGCAATATATATTTTTATAACTCATAATATACATTATTCTAACACATAAAATATATTATTCTAGCACATAATGTACATTATTTTACCCAAAAATTTTCATTATTCTAACACATAAAATTCAGTGACGTCATTTTGGACCGTGGTCCACACAGTTTGTCCCTTTGTATGAGTCTGGTCTATTCCCATCCTTAAAATAGTACAGAGTACCTTTTAATTTTTTTTTTGTGATTTTATATTTACTTTGAAAATGTGGTTTTGTAGTGGTGTATCTAGAAATTTTGTTTAGTGGGGGTAAAACATAAAAATATTAAGTGGCGGCTGGTTGATCTTCATCCTTCGGCGGTTGACGACGGCGGGTGGGCGACCGAAAGCTGATAGGAAGCAGCGGCGGCGAAGGTGGTAACCGGCGACCTTTGGACCTCGATGGATGGAGATAAGCCGGCGGCTGTTTTATTTATTTTTTTTAATAAAAGTTAATTAATTGTTTTATTTAAAATTATTAAAAAATATTTTTTAGTGATAACCGCCACGTCAACACAATTTAAGGTAAACAAGTCATTTTGGGCTTAATTGCATGATTTTGTGTGGTTCAGGGACCCAATTGCATTCTTTTTGAGTTTGATGGTCTAATTGCAATTTAGTGTGCAGTTGAGTGGCCTATTTGACCCTTATTCCATAATATAAATATGATAAGTTTTATTTTTTACGGGCCTAAATTAATAGTCAAGATCTAGGAGGCGCTTATGTAATTGGAATCAAATACTTAATAATTGTAGTAGATTTAAGTGAAAGAAATCTCTTTGTTTGGTAAAAAATATAATTGAAATCAAAATAAATAAATAAACAAATAATTCATTAAAATAAAAAATAATGTGTATATACGCACACATGAAGTTCCATATTGGATATGCGACTCCAAAGCTCATCCTCAAATAGTGATTATGAAAAGCTAAAGCAATTTTCAGAATGGATTGCGAACATAGGAGATGAAGAAATTCATGGGCAAACAATTGGATGTGAAGACATTACTATTCCAGAAAAAGAATTTGTTGAAATGCTTTGGAGATCCCATTGCAACTATTGTGGAAAGTACATATCCATACTCCAATATTTTTTATGATTCAACATACTTGGAAAAGAGGGCAATATTGGCTCCAACACTTGATGTGGTTAACTCTATCAATGAATATATAACTTCTTTAAACACATGTGAAGGAAATACATATTTCAGCTTTGACAGTGCTTGCAAATCAGATTCAAATGTTGATCTATTAGCTGATGTGCACAAGCCTGAATTTTTGAATGAGATCAAGTGTTCTGGTGTGCCTAATCATGAACTCAAGCTGAAAGTATGTACTCCAGTTATACTCTTGAGAAATATTGACCACACAGTTGGTTTGTGTAATGGGACAATGATGGTTATTACTAAACTTGGAAATCATATATGTTTTAGAAGCAAGGGTATTATCTGGAAGTAGTGCAAGTCATAAAATATTGAGTCCAAGAATGTCATTAACTCCTTTAGATTTGAGACTGCCTTTTATGCAATGACGATAGACTTTTTTTTTTTTTTTATAAAAAAACCAGTATTTAGTCATGGACAATTATATGTTGTTGTGTTCAACCTACAATCACAAAGAGCCAACGCCCCCTGTGACCTTTCACTTGGGAGGACCACAGTTATGCCGCTTGACCACAAGGTTTTCCAAAATTTGTAAGATGTTATTATAATATTTCATCATAGTTTCATTTATACAATTCTACAATGATTTTCCATTTTGTAAATTTTTATCTTAATTCATCATATCATAATTATTGCCGTGCATTGTACTGGTAAGACACTAGTAATTCATCAAAATAAAAAATAATGTGTATATACGCACACATGAAGTTCCATATTGAATGGAGGGACAAAGACCTTTTTAATATTTTTCTTCTTCTTTTTTCTTTTTTCCTATTTTTATTCAATTGTTTAAAAGTGGGAGATGAAATATGGTAATGTGTTTTATGATTACTAATGAATTTGAATCAAATAGTGGGATAAGTCACCAACCAAACGCAACCTTACTATTGTTAAACAAAATACTTGGAATTGCATAATTTGCATTTATCAAATGGTACCTAAAGATTATGTTTTATATGATTTGGTTTGGTTAGTTTGTACTATTTAGGTGTGATATAACTTGTATTTGGTATAAATCCAGTCAGCATAATTTTGTTCACCCAATTATCCTGCAAAGAAACAATCTTGTTTACTCCTATTTCCTACGAGTTGGTATAAATTATATTTTAAAAGTTTAATTTATGTCAAACACTCAAACAAGAATTAATATAAATATTTAATAAACAGAACCTTCTTTATTTTTTTTTGAAAATACAGAACCTTCTTTATTAAGAAATCTAAAGTGCTCAAATGATTAAACTTTGCAGGAGGAGCCTCAACCAACACAAAGCCCCAAGCACATAATAATAATATAGACCCGGGTGATCAAACGCTAGATCAGTTACTAACTGACCAAAAAATTAATTAAATATTTTGACAAACTTACCGAAGTATATGCTATAGCTAGGGTTGTTAACCAACCGAACATAAACGAACGAATTGAAGGTTGTTCGTGTTCGTTTGTTAAGGATTTTGGAGTGTTCGTGTTCGTGTTCGTTTGTTAAGGTTTTTGAAAATCTTTTTCGTGTTCGTTTGTTAAGCGTTCATTAGTGTTTGTTAAAGTTTGCGAATACTGTGAAACTTAAGTGAATTTTAAGTTGGATTTTTGGTGGAAGACAAAAGTGAATTTTAAGTTGGATTTATTTTTCCTTATTTATTTAGGTATCTGTCAACTTTTAATTTAAATAAGATACAGAGTAGTAACACTTAAATGCAATCCTCCATAATAATATTATAACAACTTGCTTGATCTTACTTCTTACTTTCTCCTCTCACCTGGTGATTTTACTGACTTTCTACAACTCTTCCTCTTCTTGATTTGTCTACTTTAAACTTCAATTTGAGTGTCAAACAATGTCAGGTGTAGAGTCTAACTATTCCTCCTTGTTCTCTGTGGATCGGGCGATAGAGTCTTTGATTGTGGATGATCTTTCTTTGTAGTCAACTTTTATATATGCGAAAAAGGAAAAGTTTTTTTTTTACCTGGCAAACGTATTTATAATTAACATCAGTTCCCTTAATCTCTACAGCCGTTTTGGCAAGTTTGTCGAGATCCAATTTGATGCAAGTGGTCGAATATCTGGGGCTGCAATTAGAACTTACCTTCTAGAGCGATCTCGTGTTGTCCAGATAACGGATCCTGAGAGAAATTATCACTGCTTTTATCAGTTGTGTGCATCTGGAATGGTACTCTCTCTCTCTCTCTCTCTAGTCCGTCCTCTGTGGTTCTGTATACTTCAGTGGCTATCAGTTAGCCTCAACTTTTAACAATCTAGTGGACATCTGTCTGCTGGTTCTTCTTTTTATAGATTTCCATGTACTCCTAATGTGCTCAATTATTATTTTTCTTTTTTGTTGCATCAAACTTGTATTATGTACTTGCTTTCTAAATGTTTCAGTTCTGAATAATATTTTCTGTTGTTACCTATCATTATTTTTGTTCAATGCTGCTGGAGACTTCTTTTACAGATATTTACACCTATTGATACAAAAAAAATGCATTTTCAGGATGCTGAGAAGTACAAATTGAGCCATCCTAGCGATTTTCACTACTTGAATCAGAGTAAGACCTACAACTTGGATGGCGTAAGCAATGCTGAGGAATATGTGAAGACAAGGAGGGCAATGGATGTTGTCGGAATCAGTAATGAGGAGCAGGTTCTAAAATTATTATGTCTAACAAATTTGGTATGAGTTGTAGAATGCTAACATGGATTCATTCTTTTATCAGGATGCTATCTTTCGGACCTTAGCTGCCATTCTGCATCTTGGAAACATAGAATTTTCTCCAGGAAAAGAGCATGATTCTTCAGCTATAAAAGACCAGAAGTCTAGTTTTCATCTGGGAATGGCTGCAAATCTACTTATGTAGGTGGCATTTGTAGATTTCTTTTCTTTTTTTGTTACTTTGAAAATACCCTTACCTTTTCTTTCTTTGTGTTTACAGCTTGCTCTTGTCCCAATTGCTAATTATCATTCTATTTCTTTCCTTATCTACTGAATTTTTTACTGAGTAAATTTCTTGCTGAAGAATTTAAGTTTGACATTGTTGGGCAATGTGCTAGGGGGTTGTGAATTTTATATTACATAGGTGATTTGTTTTTCCTTTTTTTGGCTGCTTTGATTATTTGTGTGCTAACATTCACTCTCTTGCTCTTAATTAGTTGGATTGTCATCTTCTACTAACATTTATTCATAACACATAAGTTGCCCCCTTGCAGCCTTGTTATTTTTGATGTTGTCAACTTGGATAAGTAACTGGCTATTATAATTTCCATATTTCTTCTTGAAACTAAAAAAGAATTCAATTCATGTCTGCTTTTGAAGGGGGTTGATGCTATAACTACCCTTTTTTTTCTATCCTTGGCACTCACTTTCTTTAGTTATAGGGTTATATTTATTTGCATTCCAATTTGGAACTGTTAACTGTTCCTTTTGTCATGTGGTGCTTTAGATGCTCTGTATGGACAAGTGGACACTACTTAAATTATTTGAGCATTAAATTTATATTGTTCTGAAGCCTCTGGTTTTGTGTTTTGGGTGGGAGGTGGAGGGGAATGTTCTCCTGCCACCTCTCCTGGTTTTGTGTTGGTAGTTTTATACTTGTATTTAGATGGTTTAATGGTTTGAAAATTTTACTTACGATAGGTGTGATTTAAATCTGTTGGTGACTTCGCTTTGTACTCGATCAATTCAAACCCATGAAGGGATCATAATTAAGGCCCTTGATTGTGCTGCTGCTGCTGCAGGGCGAGATGCTTTAGCCAAGACTATATATGCTCAGTTATTTGATTGGTAGGTCAACTTTTATTCCAATATGAAAACTAGTATTTTCAGTCTTTAAATAAATATAAATATGCTAATAGAAAAATCCATGTGATACATGCGTATGTTTCAGGCTTGTTGAGAAGATCAATAGATCTGTTGGGCAAGATCCTGATTCGAGAATTCAAATTGGAGTTCTTGACATATATGGATTTGAATGCTTTAAGCAGAACAGGTTTGTTCTTGTCAAAATTTCTGAGTTTAACTTCCTATTAAACTCAGCTGAGATGAACTTTAGTAACCTGAGAATTGGATCTTTTGCTTGATTATAAATGCAAGTGTTTTGGATAAGTGAACTGCAATTGCAGCTTGGGTCCTTGAAGTTGTTAATTTGGGCATATGAATGGAAAGTGGAGGGGGCTTCTTAGTTGTACATATATATGGTGTTGAACACTTCAATAAATCATGCATCTCTAAGCTTTTGCTCAGAGGACCTTGGTTTGTGCTCAGTGCACTAATTGATTCCTTAGAATTTTCATGAAACAGCTTTGAACAATTCTGCATCAACTTTGCAAATGAAAAGCTTCAACAGCATTTCAATCAGGTCAGAGTGACTGTGCTTTGTACTTGTTAATGTGGTAATGACATGCATACTTTCAGTATGCTTGATCGTCACTGATCCTGTTTTACTCTTTTTACTGGAATTTTCCAGCATGTATTCAAGATGGAGCAGGAGGAATATCAGAGAGAAGAAATTAATTGGAGTTACATTGAATTTATTGACAACCAAGATGTTTTGGATCTAATAGAGAAGGTTTTGTTTTGCTTTCTTTTTTGTTTTTTTTTTTTTTTTGTTTTTTGTTTTTTGTTTTTTCCCTTTTCTTTTCTTCAATTAAAATTTTAATTCTTCTGTTGAGTGACTTGTTCAACTCTGCTTTTAATTTTTAGAGTAACTTACTGTTTTCAACAATCAAATATACTAATAAGTTGGTATGTCACATATCAAACACTGTGTTGTTCCTCTTTTTATCTGATTTTGACAAGGTTAACAGTTCTGATGTTCTTGCCAGTCTCTGATGACATTTCACTGTTTACTAACAAAATTAACAGTGTTTTGCTGGAAATGTGAGATTATAGTAATCAATATTTGTGTCATATCATACAAATGCCACATCATCAAATTGTTGAGTTTGAAACATGAAGATAACATTGATAGTATTTATAAAGTAGGGAAGAAGTTGAAATTTTTTTTGACAGACTATTTATGATGAGTGCACCTATGTAGAACAAAAGTGATAATTTGCTAGGAATTTGTTTCAGTTAGCTGGTGCTCGAATAAAAATAAGAAATGAAACTTTGCAAGATGGGTGAATGATTAAGTTGATTTTGCTTGGTACTATTTGATAACTTAATCTTTTTTATTTTATTTATTTATTTTTGACAGGATATAAATTTTCAAATTGGTTTTGTTTATCTTGTTCATGCAAGTTTAGTTTTTCTTTTAATAAACAATTAGGGTAGGGGTGGGGGTGGGGGTTCAATTGAAAGATGATTATAGAAAAATTTGCCAGAAAAATGAGTGTGTGCAATGACATACTTTTCCAAAATTTGTGATTGACAAAAGACCTATAAGGTTTGTGGTTTCCTCAGAAACTATACCATCTTCTTGGTAGTTTAAAACATTCTTGACTATTGTATATAAGAGAATGCCATGTTTTTATTATATCTGATTGCTGATGGTTACTATGTAGACTTTCCTGTCTCTAAGAGATATAATCTCTTCTGTATTAGTTCTAAGCTATATGTTTCTTTTTGCAGAAGCCAATAGGGATAATTGCTTTGTTGGATGAAGCTTGGTATATAACAAGTTCTTCCTTCTATATTGGTGCGTGTTGGTCTGTTATAGTTTCTTTTTTCTGCATATCCTTATCCTGATTTTCGTATTCATGCAGTATGTTTCCTAAATCAACACATCAGACGTTTTCAAACAAGCTGTTCCAAAACTTCCGGGGCCATACACGACTTGAAAGAGCAAAATTTTCTGAAACAGATTTTACTGTCTCTCATTATGCTGGCAAGGCATGTCACAATTAACCAGCATTTTGCAAGTGCATCTGTTTTTCTTTGGGAGTTTATTTAGTTTCTCAATGCTTCTTTTGTAGGTTACTTATAAGACAGAGACATTCTGAGATAAAAATCGGGACTACATTGTTGCAGAGCACCGTAATTTATTATATTCTTCGAAGTGCACATTTGTTGCTGGCTTGTTTCCTCCTTTGGGAGAAGAATCTTCAAGATCTTCATACAAGTTTTCTTCGGTGGCTTCTCGGTTTAAGGTACAAAGCTTCTTCAGAAACTGTTAGCTGCTTTATGAATTGTTGAAAATTTTCTGGTGAAAATGAATTCAATTGGTTTGTAATGTTGATNAATCTACTTCACCCTCAATATAATTTGAATTGTGAAGTTTAAAAACTTTGGAATCAGGCAGGTTATAAAAGCTTCTAACTAGTGAATACCTAAATTTCACCTCCAACTTACCTTATTTTCAACTTACTAAACAACCTTAACAGTCCAATTCCTGTGGTTATAGTCCCCTCTATACATTCCACCTCATCAACAATGGTTTAAATGTATCATGTTACGTATCCGGTTGGGTGGAGTAGCATTTTGGCTCTTTGTCAACAGTGTTATCAATGGCGGGTGGCGCTACGGCCTACGGCAGAAGCATGGCAGACAAAATAAAAATCTTATAATATATATAAGAAGTTAAAAACTGCAAAAATTGATTACAAATAAAGTAGAAAACTTAATGTCTTAAGTCTTAACACAAGTAAAAAACTATAATAAAGTAAATAGATAATTCGATATTAAATGTCTAATCCTCTTCACCGGCCCCAACATAATCTTCTTCTTTGTCAACAAGGTTGTAAAGGAATAAATGCTGAAAAATAGAAAAAGAATTAGAGATAAAAGTCTTTCTCAACTCTTTAGACCAATTTTTTATGAGTTTAATTATAATATAAACTAATAAAATTATAAAGTAGAAAAGGAAAGAGAANTACTATATTGGTATTAAACTCTTTAAGTACAAAATTAACTATGTACAACTATATGTGTGTAAGCAGGGACAAGAGTGTTAGTTTGGGTTTTGGTTAGTACTATGATTATTTTGGCATACTGCATTGGTATCCACATGCCCGCGGGATATGACTAATCCATCACATCTTTTCTCTGGAATTTTTTTGGGGGTTATGTTTTAATTCTATCTGCATTTGTTCAAATAATTTTGCTTCAGGCTTTAGTTTTTCGCCATATCAATTCTGAATGCAGATTTCAAATGAAGAAGCTAAGTTGATGGAAATTTCAAAACTTCATTCAAATGAAGAAGCTAAGTTGATGGAAATTTCAAAACTTCAAAAAACAGTGGAATCTTTGAGCCTTGAACTAGATGCTGCCAAACTTTCTACAGTAAATGAGATCAACAAAAATGCGGTGCTTCAGAGGCAGCTTGTAAATGAGATCAACAAAAATGCGGTGCTTCAGAGGCAGCTTGAGTTATCAATGAAGGAGAGAACTGCTTTAGAAAAAGAAGAAGCTGCAATTACAGAACTGAGAAATGAAAATGCACTCTTGAAGGTAGTGGTCATTTCTTAGTTTTGTTTTCAGTTGCTTCATTTTATATGTGCTACATTACTGTTCGGCTGTATTTTTTTCTTCTTAGTCTTTCTTAGAATTTTGCTCGTCTTTGGCATATGTCATGATACTGGAATGCAAGCATTTCCATATATATATATATATATATATATATATATATACATAAATCGGTTAAGGGGCTGCTATAAGAAATGATTTATTAGATTTCTTCGATGAGGGAAATGTGACTTCTGGGTGCAAATCAGAGTGATAAAACTTAAGCTTAATTATACAATTACTGATGATGTATCATTTTTGCCATTTAAAGTGAGACTGTAAATCCAATGAAGATTGAGCTTCAAAAATATTTGCATTTCAAATATTGCTATTTAGATTACTGCATTCACACTTTTTAAAGATACTAGGATTTTCTTCACTGCTGGTTGGTACGTAGTCCGGATCTTTTGTTTTATCATCAAAAGAAGAGTCTGACGATTCTGATTCGTACACTTCCCTGAACATAATTCATAATTGAGTTGGGTATTAATGTCTGAAATAACAAATATATGTAACTCTTACCTATTTTTCAGGATATTAGGATTTTTCTTCACTGTTGGTTGGTACGTAGTCGGGATCTTTTGTTTTATCATCAAAAGAAGAGTTTGACGATTCTGATTCGTACACTTCCCTGAACATAATTCATAATTGAGTTAGGTATTAATGTCTGAAATAACAAATATATGTAACTCTTACCTATTTTTCAGGATATTAGGATTTTCTTCACTGCTGGTTGGTACGTAGTCCGGATCTTTTGTTTTGTCATCAAAAGAGTCTGATTCTAACACTACCTTGAACATAATTCATAATTGAGTTGGGTATTAATGTCTGAAATAACAAATATATGTAACTCTTACCTATTTTTCAGGATATTAAGATTTGACTTTGGCTTCTTTCCATCCTCGGGAGGTGCCATCCTGTTTCAGTGGCAACAGTGGCAAGAATAGTCTTCAGTTAGATGTATGTTGAAGAAATATCAAGATTATGATAAATTTATAAAGCTATTCTGGAAATTGGCCAATACTGTGAATAGTCTTCAGTTAGATGATAAATTTATAAAGTTATTCTTGAAATTGGCTAATACTGTAAATTGCATACCCTGGTTTTGACTTTGGCTAAGAATAGTCTTCAGTTAGATGTATAGGACTGTGGAACTCTATATAGACATGTATAATTACTTGGTATAGTTCAAGAAATATCAAAGATTAAATTCTTTTTGTGGATGTATAAAGCTATTCTGGAAATTGGCTAATTCTTTTTGTGGATGTATAAAGCTATTCTGGAAATTGGCTAATACTGTGAAACTTAAAGTTTGAATGGTTGAATCATAACATACCCTGGTTTTGGTGTCCTGTTTAATGGTTGAATCATAACATACCCTGGTTTTGGTGTCCTGTTTTAGTGGCAATGGCAAGAATAGTCTTCAGACTCTTGTATAGACTTGTGGCAATGGCAAGAATAGTCTTCAGACTCTTGTATAGACTTGTGGCAATGGCAAGAATAGTCTTCAGACTCTATATAGACATGTATAATTACTTGGTATAGTTCAAGAAATATCAAAGATTAAATTCTTTTTGTGGATGTATAAAGCTATGCTGGAAATTGGCTAATACTGTGAAACTTAAAGTTTGAATGGTTGAATCATAACATACCCTAGTTTTGGTGTCCTGTTTCAGTGGCAATGGCAAGAATAGTCTTCAGACTCTTGTATAGACTTGTGGCAATGGCAAGAATAGTCTTCAGACTCTATATAGACATGTATAATTACTTGGTATAGTTCAAGAAATATCAAAGATTAAATTCTTTTTGTGGATGTATAAAGCTATTCTGGAAATTGGCTAATACTGTGAAACTTAAAGTTTGAATGGCTGAATCATAACATACCCTGGTTTTGGTGTCCTGTTTCAGTGGCAATGGCAAGAATAGTCTTCAGACTCTTGTATAGACTTGTGGCAATGGCAAGAATAGTCTTCAGACTCTTGTATACACTTCAGGGATTTCAATTCCAGAAAAATTATTCGTAGAGTTAGATGGAACTCTATATATATAGACTATGTATATATAACTATATAAATTTCGTATTCCAATTTCCTATTTCCTATAATAATAATAATAATAATATAATAATAATAATAATAATAAGTAGTTAGGAAAATATTTATATTGTAATTTCAATCATTATTAATAAGTAGAATTGTATTATGGATAAAAAAAAGTATATGTACTGTAATTTAAATTATTAAAGTATAATTTCAATCATTATTAATAAGTAGAATTGTATTATGGATAAAAAAGTATATGTACTGTAATTTAAATTATTAAAGTGTTTGGGCATGAAGTTGTAAAAGTACGATTTTTTTTATTAGTATAGATATAGATATAGATTGTATTAGGAATAGGAAAGTAGAAAAGAATATATTGTATTAGAGCAGGTTGAATTTGGTATTTTAACTCTTTAATTGTTTCAAATTTATTAGATGTTTTAAACTTTTAATCATACATAATTTTTATATACTATAGAGTTTGAGATGAAATGGGAGTACAGTCTAGTTTGAGATGGAGCGGGAGTCTGGTTTGAGATGATGTGAGATTTTAGTTTGAGATGAAGTGAGAGTCTGGTTTGAGATGATGTGAGAGTTTAGTTTGAGATGAAGTGGGAGTCTCACATTCTCATCACCACTATAAATAAAGGCATTATATTCATCTCAATTCTCATCACCACTATAAATAAAGGCATTATATTCATCTCATTCCCAATCACCATTGAAAGCTCTAAAGAAGCATCATCGATCTTGAATTTAATATTCCTAGCCACTTGAATTCCAGAACATTCGAACGGTATTTTTTTTCATTATTTGGGGAAACTGAATCATATATCTAATTTTTTTTTTCATTATTTGGGGAAACTGAATCATATATCTAATTGATTCATAAGTTGAATGTTTGTTGATAATTAAGAAGTTCCATATATGTTAACATGTTTTGGGAAGAGTAGTAATGATATTGCTTTGAACTTGATTGCACGCAGTTTGATGGAGATGGGATATGGCGGCATACCAAATGGGGTTGATGAGGATGGCAAAGACATTAAGATGTGTGAGTTTGAAGAGGGAGAATTGGTGGAGATGATTTGTAAGACTAAATTGGAAGAAAATAGTGCTGTAGTTTCCAAGATAGAATCAGAAGATGAAACTCAGAAGTTAGTTAATAAAGAGGAGTTTGGCAGGAAGAAGGAGAAGAAGAAGGGAAATAAAGGCACCCCAGGTCCAAGTATTAAAGATATGAGCAGGTTTGGTTTAATTTGTGCATGAAAAATCTTAATTTCTAGCTTTCAGTGTATTTAATTTGGGGATGAAATTGGGAGCCGGGCCGGGTATGTTTCATTTGTAGGCCGGACCATGCATGCATATTATGGTTACGTCTGATATTATACATACATACTATTCTCTGTTGTAGCTTTGTTACAACTATGTGTAAATGCTTGGGAGAAAGAAAAGCTTATTTGGTATGGGACGCTGTAATATGTCTTGGTGTATCAGGTCTCCGTGATCTTGTCAAAGAGGTAAACTGTTTGAAACTTGACCATTCTCAGTTTAGCTTAATTGTGTATTTTATTTCTTATTAAATGTATGTACTAAGCTAGCTCCTTTAATTTCAATTCATATATATATTTGCAGGCGGAGGCAATTCAGGCTTGTGGTGGACACAAGACTGCAGGTAGAGTATTTTGGAACATCCTCAAAGTGCGTAAGCCAAATGCTTACAAAGAGATAATTAAAAGGGCACTGGAGTTTGAGACGGGTCGCTACAAAGAGATAGGGAAAAAGTTTGAGGTGCGTGGGTCAGTCAGTCAGTGCCTTAACTGTCTTCCTTTATTAGCAATATTAGTTTATTGCAATTGGAGATGATGAGTCATTGTTATCACATACATGTATATTATTTTCTTAATGTTGGTGTTCAATTGTTTTGCATATGCCCGCAGTTCAAGAAAGTTCCTAAAACACCTGTAATGGAGCATGAAGCCACATCCCACAATATCCCTGCACCCACACTCACAAATCAACCGCTTGCCAATGCTTTAGATGATGCTTCAACTTGTCTTCCATCTAATATGATGTGCGATTCTTAGGATTGGATCGGAACTGCCAACTACGTACTCAACCACAACACATACAGTCTGTTTATAATAGATATAGAATACTGATAGTCTCATCATCTGTTTGAAGAGTGTGCTATAGTTTTTTTTTTTTTTAAACCAAATTGAAATATCATTAAATCAAAGTCTGAAAGTGTGCTATAGTTTAATTTTGGACTTATTGTTAAAACACACGTCTCTTTACCATCAAACATAATAATAAGCTAATGATGTTATAGTTCTTATATATATATATATATATATACACTATTACCTAGTTTTTTCTATGTGCTTTGTCCGAAAACTTGTGCCCAATATTTAAACTTTTGACAAAGTTTCATAAATATTAACTTAAAGTTTAGTTTGTTGATATATTTGAAATTTACACAAAAAAATACAAATTCATTGTGATGAATATATACATTGTCATCTCTAAGATGTGAGAGAGAGAGAGAGAGAGAGAGAGAAATAATAAAAGTATTGCTAAAACGGGACGCTTTAACGCTTTTGCAATGAATTGTAATTAATATACATTGGAATAAGCAATGTTGTCTGAATCTAATTTTACGTGAATCAAAACAATATTATTATTGACACGTGATGTCTACTTAACCCACATTGAAAATATAAAACTCCACGTGGTGTCAACATCACCCACATTGAAAATATAAATAGTAGTATTGGTTGTATTCAAATTTCTAGATAGTCGGTTTAAATAACCCAACCTACTTAATTTATTATTATTTTTTATTTAAATATAAATTATAATTTATATATTTTTGAACTTATAATTAAAATTATAAAATTTAAACCTTTTAATTATATGTATTATTTTAAAACCACATATTATTTGCCGATTTAGAAAATGAACGTTTATAGACTTATAGTTCAAAAAATTTAATTACAACTTTAGAAATTAAAATTAATACAACTTAAAAGTTAAAACAAGAAAATTACTATATATAGAAAAAAAAGTATTGGCATAGTTGCGGGACTCTCTATATATCTATAAAAAGTCTTGTAATCAATTTTCTTGTATGTAGAAATTATTTTAACTATTACAAATTATGGCTTTAAACTATACATGTCTATGTGACCCTATTACATTTACAGGAATATAGTGCAAGTATATAATAACCTCATACATGAGGCTATGTTTCCATAGATTGGCTAATTAAGGTTGAACCTAGTATAATTTATGTAATTTTAACACATTGTCATCTCTAAGATAGTTGAATTATATGAGAGAGAGAGAGAGAGAGAGAGAGAGAGAGAGAGAGAGAGAGAGAAATAATAAAGGTATTGCTAAAACGGGTCGCTTTAACTCTTTTGCAATGTATTGTAATTAATATACATTGGAATAATCAATGTTGTCAAGTAGGCCCTCTTATTTTGTCTCAATCTAATTTTAGGTGAATCAAAACAATATTATTATTGACACGTGGTGTCGACTTAACCCACATTGAAAATATAAAATTTCATATGGTGTCGACATAACCCACATTGAAAATATAAACAGTAGTATTGGTTGTATATATTCAAATTTCTAGATAGTCGGTTTAACCCAATCTACTTAATTTATTTATTTTTTTTTGTTTTAGTATATAAATTATAATTTATATATTTTTAAACTTATAATTAAAATTATAAAATTTAAATTTATTGATTATATGTATTATTTTAAAACTATATATTATTAGCAAATTTAGAAAATGAACATTTATAGACTGTACTTATAGTTCAAAAGGAGCAAATTCCACTTTTAGTACTCGACTATTGTGGCATTGTCACATTTAATCCTTTTCTTTTAATTTTGCATATTACATTCCTGACTTTGAACAACTTCCACTTTTAGTCATCGACTATTGTGTCATTGCCACAATTAGTCATATTCTTTTAATTTAGCCATATTACATTCCTGACTTTGAACAATTTTCACTTTTAGTCCTCGACAATTGTGACATTGTCACATTTAGTTATATCCTTTTAATTTTGTCATATTAAATCCATAACTTTTATTTGATTGCCATCATTAGTCTTCCGTTAAAAATTTCTTTAATTTACCATTAGAATTGAAATAATAAAGAAAAAAGTCTTTACATATATTGTAACTCATATTTCAAAAATATTAGAAATATTGTAAATATCAAATGATGTAATATCGTAACTCATATTAATATGAGTTACGACATGTGTAAGTATTTTTTTTCTTTGTTATATATCAATTTAAGGATATCATTGTGTTTCAATATCGTAACTCATATTTCGAACATATTTCTATGAGTTATGATATTAAATCCTTTGATATTTAAACTATACATGTGTGCTTGTGTGTGACTCTACATTTACAGTAACATGGTACAACATCATACATGAGGCTATGTTTGCATGACCTGAGTATTATTACTTATGAGTCATTTTTGGGCTGGCTCATTAGGGTTGGACCTAGTATAATTTATGTAAGTTTAAGACATATTGTCATCTTTAAGATAGTTGTATTATTATATGTGAGAAAGAGAAAGAGAGTGAGAGAGAAAAATGATAAAGATATTGTTAAAACGGAATGCTTATGCAATGTATTGTAATATACATTGGAATAAGCAATGTTGTCAAATGGGACATATTATTTTGTCTCAATCTAATTTTACGTGAATCAACACAATATTATTATGGCCGCGTGGTGTCGACTTAACCCACATTGAAAATATAAATTGTATTATCTTTTTCACATTTCTAGATAGTCGGTTTGGTCCAATCTACTTAATTTATTAATATTTTTTTTATTTAAGTATATAAATTATAATTTATATGATGTTAATACCTCTGGTGGTCCTCCGAGTATTGAGATATTACCAACCATCATTCCATAGCTTTAAACTGACTAGAAGACGTCCTTTGAGATTCAAAAATAACATCACGGAGTGATCCTTCGTTAAATTGTCTGTTAATTGTGCGTTAAAATTGAAGGCATACTCATATGACATGTTATGATCAATTTACCCTCAATTTTAATACACAATTGATAGATAATCTGACGGAGGACCATGAGAGATTATTTTTTAAAAGGGAATGTTAAAAAATGGATATTTTCTGATATTAAAAAAATTCAAAAAACTAACCATACACGAATATTCGAACGCAAAATGCATAACATTAACACATTTTTAAATGTTATTTTTTGAAGGTATACGTAGCTATTCTATTAATTCATAACATAAAACGTTTACATCAATGATTAATGAAATGGTAAACCATTCCTTACAGTCAGACATAAAAACAATTTTTCTAACTATGCTATAGAAAACTTGAATCGCAGACTGTTTCATGACTATGAAGCTATGTTCCTTCAGGGAGCTTAAAGCTTTATCAAAGATCTGGGTCTTCGTCATCATTCTTTTTTGTTTGCCCAGGATAAGATCAACACTTGTCGAAATCAAGTTAAACGATTTATGGTAATGAAAATAAAAATTAAAACAGTTGAATAAAACATAATATTGCATTGGATATTTGGATGACAGCACTGTTACGGTCGTATCGATTAGATACGATGATGTTTGCTCATCTCAGTAATAACATTCTTTATGCTTTTTTGTTTAAAAAAAAAAAAAACAAAACAAAAAACAAAAAACAAAACATTCTTTATGCTTGTTTCTGTTCTGTTGTGGAAATTAAAATGGCCCAAATTCCAACAGCTTGGTCCAATAGATACTCAATAAAGAGTGGTCCATTAAATATAGTATTGTTTTCATTGTTTTATGTGTGTGTGTATATATATATATATATATGTTACAAAATAAATTACTTTTATGAAAATAAATAATTAAAAATAAAAAATTTATTATAGTTATTATTATATAAGTGTGAATAGATTCATTTTTTAGTTGGAATATGGAAATGAAGTTTTGAATTGATTAAATGATGTATAAGTTTATTTTTTTTTTAGTGTAAATTAGTTTATAGTTTATTAAAGTTTTAAACTTTTTAAATGTTAATTTAAAATATCAAGATTTTATTTGAACACATCCCGTAAACTTAATAGTTTGATAGTTTAGGGTTAAGGCAAAAAATATATATTAATCCTATAAAAAATAATTAAGCTTAAAACTAATAAGTCCAACAACCCGACAAAATTTATAAAAAAATCTACAGTGCCGGACCAATTGACATTCATAGTTTCACTTGTGAAAAGAGTAGAGCACACATAAATCGTGTGTATATATAATCAAGCTTGCAGATTAGTACCCTTGTGGTCTGAGACCACCCTCCCCATCAGCTAGAGGTATGTATTGTGTATAATTAAATAGATAGATTTTACCTTGTCTAAACATACAATATAATATATAATATATATGTCTCAATAGTAGCAAACTAAAACTCTATAAAAATCACCATTCATGATGATATACTTATGAATATACTGAGGCCATACAGTACCATTAAGAATATCTTTGTTACTATTTTATTACTTGTTGCACCCTCGACTTCTTGAGCCTAATTGCTACTCCGTATTACCTAATTTCTCTGCCTTAACTGTACTCCATAATTGGACAATCATAAACATGCACCACATCTTTTCATTTCAAGAATAATTCGTCACGTCAATTGATTAAAATAGAAAAGTTTTAGAGAATAAACATGGACGTCGTATAAATGATATAGCTTATATATTATTCACAAAACGGATCTGATCTCTCGCAAATTGGATGTTGTTAGAACAACTAATAACACCTTGAGTTTTGTTGCTCCATCAATTATAAACTCCATATCTAACATATATTTCACAAAGCTTAATAAGTATATATGTATTAGCCTTTTTTATTATACCGTATACTCCCATTCAAAGAGCATCCAGTTTTGTTCATGCTGTTACCTCACTTGAAACATTATATATATCGAATATCAACTTTACTCCACCAATCATCATGTTCAAAAGCTTCCATTATTTTCTTTTATATATATATATATATATATATATATATATATATATATATATATATATATTTTAATTAAAGGTATTGAACGTTCAATTACAACTATATTTTGCATGTATTATTTAGTTAATAGTCTTAACATGTATCTTCCATTAATAAAATTTAAAATAAGAATGTGTTAATTGGTATGTACATTTCACTCTTTTTTTTTTTTTTTTTGGCATATTAACAAATACACAATATATTTCATCAAATATATTAATTGGTATGCAACTTTTAACACATTTGGAGCTAAATCACCAGTGAAATGTTGTCGGAGAAACGTAAATGTTTTTAAATTGTTTATTCATGGAGGCAAAATTGTCAATTTAAGTAAGCAACTTTGGCATCTCCGAAAGAAACCCGGTGCAACCTTCACATATCTTTCTAAGCTTGCCAATGCTCTAATACAGTAATACATAGTGAAACTAATAATCAATTATAATTGGTTTAAAATGGGTGCAGGACTTCTAGATTTTCTCAAAATCAATCAAATAAATTGGCGCGAAAGAGTGGGTGGTGGAGCACTCCATTAGACGTAGTCTTCAGTTGGCGGCGGACGTACAAAACTTTTGCCTTACGACCCTGCCTGCCTATTCATGTCTTGAACATAAAATATGTTAGATTTACAAACTTAATTTCTTGAACATAAAAAATAAGCAATAAATTAAATATATATGGTATGTATAATTAAAAGTTGACTAAAGTGTCATTTAGCACCATAAACTATATCTAATTATTCATGCCGCACTCTGAATTTTCATATCGTATATATCGAGTCACAAACCAAAAAAAAAAAAAAAAAACTTAAAAACCCACCTAAAACTTTTAACAGCCAAAAAAAAAAACTTAAAAACCCACCTAAAACTTTTAACAGGTTTCTTGTCTTCATGTTGACATGACACAGGTTTCTCACTGATGTGACATTTTTTTTAACCTTATGTTGTCCATGTAAGCATTTACATATTAAAAATTTTAAAAAATATTATATTAAAATAACCAGAATTTTCTTCTCTTTATTTTTATAATGTATACATTTTTCAATTTTGCAATTCCAATGATTCAATTTTTATTTTTTTTTAGAATTTATATTTTTTTGGCTAATTTTTTGTTTAGTATTTTTTCAATTTTCAAATTTATAGAAATGTTAATTTTTTTGTTTAGTATCTTATTGTTAACAAGTAAACAACTGCCAAGTGAAATAGGGTTGGGCGAAATAGTGAAATTTGGTCTCCGATTTTTGTTTATGGTTTTTATTTTTATTTTTTTTAATTTTAATTTTTAATATGTAAATGCTTACATGGACACATAAGGTTAAAAGAAATGCCACATCAGTGGAAAACCTGCAACATGTCAGCAGGAAGACAGAGAAACTTGCTAAAAACTCTACGTGAATTTTTTTTTATTTGTGACTCGATATATATGATATGAAAGTTTCGAGTGCGGCATGAATAATTGAATATAATTTATGGTGCTAGATGACACTTTACTTCATGTCTCCTTTCGTACTATTCACCAATTGTAAAGATTTTCATTGTACCATTGTGGAGGTCATCCATGGTATGTATTCCAAGTACACAACCGAGCCATAGAGTTAATACTTCTTAGAGCATTCTGCCTTAAGATTAAACTCCCCCCAAAAAAAATAAAAATTGGATTTATATTATAAAAAATAATTATCTTTACCTTTTCTTAAAATTAATAAATTTCTTTGAGTCATTGTTGAATAACAGTTTAGTGGCATCATAGATTCATAGGAGCTAGAAATCCTCACTTCCCCTATTTAAATTTTTTAAAATTAGTACACAATCACATAATTAATAAAATAAAATATTCATAGAGTGGACATGTTTTTGCCGTATGAACATAATGAACAAAATACAAAATTTACAAAGTTATGTTCTATGTATTAACCATATTAGTATTCTCTTTATTATTATAATGTATTGTTTTATTATTCTGTTAGTGCTTAGTCAATAATGTACTTAGTCAATAATGTATTAACTAGAGAATAGGAGAGTTCTGTGTTTACTCTCTTATAGGACTTTCCCTCTCTCTCTCTGTAACTGTTAGACAGAATACCAATCGTTCATCTGGTATCAGTAGTGTTAGGCATTATCCTCTCCAATCACCTAATCTTATATGGCCAATCCACCCACCAATGTCGACCGTGCGGTAACCACCGCCACACCACCGCCGGCCTCACCGCCCACCCCTCCGGCCTTACCACGGGGCATCACCATATCTCCATCAAGCTTAATTCCAGAAACTACCTATACTGGCGCACGCAAATAATCCCGTTCTTGAAGGGCCAAAATCTGCTGGGATACTTGGATGGTAGCACGCCGTGTCCGCCGGCTGGTTCTTCTTCTCCGACGACGCCAACACCAAGCCCGGCGTACCTCGCCTAGGTTCAACAAGATGCCTCCATCCTGTCGTTGATAATTTCATCCTTAACCGATGAAGTTATATATTTGGCGGTCGGACGTGACACGGCGCAGGCGGTTTGGAACTCCATTACAACCGCTCTCGCCTCCTCCACTCGATCACGATGTCTCAGTCTCCTTGGCCAATTCCAGACGCTGCGACAAGGAAACTCCTCGCCGACTGAGTATCTAGGTAAGGCGCAGATGCTCGTGGAGGCCTTATCCCTCGCCGCTATCTGCAGAAGAACAGATCCTATATGCATTCCGCGGGTTACGACCAGACTTCCGAGCGATGGCCTCATCCCTCACCGTCGCTGGAACGCCGGTCACACTCCCGCAGCTCGCTGATCATCTACAAGCCCAGGAGTTCATTCACGCAGATGATCTCCTGCCTGCAGAGCCGTCGGTTACGCCCGGATCGCAGGTCTTCTACGCTGGTCGAGGTCGCGACAGTCATCTAATAGAAAGAATTCTGCCCTATGAACATAATGAACATAATACAAAATTATGTTTTATGAATAGATTGAATTAAAATGTTTCCTCACAGTTGGATCTAAACAATCAATGGAATATCAATAACTGCATTAAAGTATTGTAAGGACATGGCTATGTTTGGCAAACCTAGCTGAAATGGTAGCTGAAAGTTGAAAAGCTATAGGCTCGAAGCTGAAATTTGAAGAGGTGTTAAGCTAGCTGTTATGCTTAAAAGTGTTTGGTAAAATTAGCTTTTTGATAAGTTGATAAATGTAAAAAGACTAAAAAGGACATCTACATAAAAGTTAAATAATTTTAAATTTAAATAGATTTGTTTACATATTAAAATATAAAATAATGAAATCAATATAATTTAATAAAATATAAAGTAAGAACATATATTTAAAAATATATAAAGTAAAACAAAATGTTTATAATTCATAAAATTAGTTCATACAAAAATTATTGTTCAAACACAAATATCAAATTAAAATTACAACAAAACATATTGAAGAAAAAATGCCAAAAGAGTTTTAATTGGGATGGATAAATGATGTCATTTATTTAAAATAATAAGGATAAAGATGGAAAAAAATTAAGAAGCTACTAGCTCATTTTTGAAAAGCGTTTCAAAATAAACTCTTATTTTAAGCTACTAGCTTATTTTGAGAGCATTACCAAACAAAGCTTATAGCTTATTAGCAGCTTAAAATAAGCTATAAACTCCTAAATAAGCTCTGCCAAACACAGCCATGATTTACATGGTCATCCCACACTGCACGTTTAATGCGATTACTCCTACAAAAAAACAAAAACTAATTAACGTAAGTATTAAGCAAACGTCAGAGAATCTGAATGTTTTTTTAAAAAAAGTTTATAAATATATTCTCAAAAAAAGTTTATAAACATAAAAAATAAAGTACAATGCATCTTCAGTTATAAAATCAATTAATTGAGATAGTCTCCTATCTATAATCTTGTCCAAAGGAGAATAGATTTCTACCACCTTTCCAATAACGTCTGTTAAGATTAACAAAGTAATAATTAATTAATTGATAACATAACAAACACAATTAAAATTACACTAATATACCTAGCACAGACTTATCAACAATTTCTCATTGACATCTTATTTTGAGATCAAGGATTGTATGCTCATCAATCGAAACATGAATTTCACAAGGTGGAGTTTACCCACACTCGAAAGCGCTGTGTTGTTTCCCTCGTCATAAAAAAAAAAGAGGCATGATCATAAACACACAAAAATAAAAATAAATAGTGCATTCTCATATCCTAATAAAGCTCATTAGAAATAATAGAATTACAGAAGAAAAAGTGATAGGATTTTGCAAAGTTTTCTTACAAAATTTTGTAGAAAAAGAGGTTTGCAAACATTGATGTAGAAGTGGCTTAAATGAAATGTATATAATTTGAAAAATTATTTTAAGAGAGGAGCGCCGACCCATAAAGAAAAAGCAGTTATAGAGATCGTGTACCCGTTATGTTTTGTAATATAAAAGTCAAACCTCTGTGACGACAAAGATGACAGCCTCTAAACTTTGTACTCGGTGTTATGTTTTGTAATATAAAAGAGCCAAGCCTCTGTGACGTTTTGTAATATAAAAGCCAAGTCTCTGTGACGGTAGAGATGACACCTTTTGAACTTTGTACTCAGTGTTGGATCTCAACATTGCACTATGCTGACTTCCCAAACACGCTTAACTTTTGGATATCTGGTTGTCATATCCTACTTAAAACCAATTGGTGATAAGTAAGTGGACATTAACCATTTAACCACATCCTTCTATGGTAAGCCAAATCGCCACGTCTCTAATCAAGCAAGAGTTGAACTCGACCAACTCGACTGACGCCCAACAATCTCTCCCAGCACCTGCCGCAACCTTTAATCACCAAGTTGTCTAGTTATACAGTATACCTGACTCGGTCCTTAGCCTCTGTGCCCATCATCCTCCTCTCGGGACTGGACTTGGCCCGACCTACGCCAAAACTTGTGTGAGATCGTCTCACCATGAGACGATCGCGTCGGGTCGGATCAAGATGAAAATGTAATACTTATACGCACAAATGTCATACTTATATGCTCAAATGTAATACTCATCAGGAATAAAAATTTTGTTACTTATAAGGGTAAATGTAATACTTTTAAGGGAAAATACAATACTTTTACATTTCGATTTAAAAGTATTACATTTTTCCTCAAAAGTATTATATTTAACCTTATAAGTAAGGGGCACTTATCAACATTACTTATTATGAAAAATGTAATATTTTTTCTCTTATAAGTAACAAAAATTGTATTCATGATTAGTATTATATTTGAGCATATAAGTATGACATTTGCACGTTGCTTAAAACCCGACCCAACCTGTCTCACAAATAAGGATCCGTGAAACGATCTCACACAAGTGTGTCACATCCCATCTAGGACTAGACTTGCCAATACGCCCACAACCCACCTCACCATCGATTCGAAGCCGTGACCTCGACTCTGATACCAATTGTTGGATCTCAACACTTCACTATGCTGACTTCCCAGTGGGTTACCTATCTTTTGTGACTGCTGTAAGTCAAATACGCTTAATCACAGAGTTCTTTAGCTATCTGATTGCCAAATTCTACTTAAAACCAATTGGTGATAAGTAGGTGGACATTAATAATTTAACCACATCCCTTTATGGTAAGCCACAACCCCACGTCTCAAATCATGTAGGGGCTGAACTCGACTAACCCGGCCGACGCCTAACACTTAGACATTTAGCAATACAAACTTAATTAATTACTTCTTTCTAAATATACTTTGGTATCATTTATACCGTCAATTAGACCAAATGAGATTATAGATAATGTAACAAGAAAAAACTAGACCTTATACACCTCAAATTTGTGTATGTAGACGAATGTTCCATGTTAAGCAAATCAAGAGTAAATAACTAACATAGTTGAGTTGGTCGAGCAATTGATTTGGTAACTACAAGGTTCTAAGTCAACACTCTCTCTAGGAGCTGCTTATCAACATTTTTATTCCAAAACCATGTGAACTTTTTGCCACATTATTCCCAAATGCTAAAGCTTCTCGACAGGGAGTCCTAGCACCTCTTTCTCCTTCGATATCAAATTTTTTCTCTATCTCCCCATGCATGTACATGAGCATTCTCCTATCAAAATCCATATTGAAGATATCCTTAATGAAAAATTCACTATAAATTGAAGAGGTATTGAGATTAAGGTGATCATGGTTGCATTTGTCTCATATTAGAATTAATTATGGAGGCCGCCTTCATCAACCTCTGAATTGAAAGTTCAAATCTAGACCTCAATAACCATGGTTGTCTTAGTTGTGTTTGTGGGCAACTGTGATTGTAGATGGATTGCCACAATTGTTTTCTTAAAAAAAAAAACAAAAAGAAAAAAAAAAGCTTGTACACCTCAAATTTCACATAAATATAGGAAAGTTCATGTTAGCCCCATCAATAATCACCTATTGAATAGGTAGTATTTGAGCCTAAATACACTAATTTTCATTGATTTATGGAGATTAATAGATTATATAGAGTTCTGTAGTTTTTTTTATATTAATATTTAAATACAATGGAAAGAAATAGAAACTATATGAACCAAGAAGCTGACACTCCATAAATATCTTCAAGGAGCAAGTATATAATATCCTCGAAGAGACTTCAAAGCCATGAATTCCCAAGTCCTCATGGACTTCAAGATGAGATATCATATAAATATACTCACATGTTAGCTTCACAATGAATATGCATCAAAGAACATTTTCAGTTCCAACTCAAAAGGTTCCATATCATTTACACTAAACTATTATTCGCCGGTTACAACACTCTTTTGTAACTTTTATTATCTTAAAATCAACGAGTCGATATCAACCTCAACACTCATCCTTCTCCTCCCAACTTATCATTAACCCATAAAAGTTGCCTAAAGCTTTTTTCACTTAGATACTCAAATGCCCTATTCATTATACTTTTTTTTTTTTTGTGAGAGGGAGGGACCCCGGGGGTCCCGAAGGTTAGCCGACGCCTACTAGTAGCAATACCCGATGCGTCGCGCTGAAGCAGCTCATTCAGACCGTCCAGAGGGTGGTCCAGAATTGATAGACCCTGAGTGGTATTTTGACCCAAGTTAACAAGAAAATCTGCACATTGATTACCTTCCCGGAAGATATGGGTGGTCTTGCAGATTTGAAATTGGCTCATAAGAAATATGCAGTCCGCAACTGAGGTGTTGGTAACCGGAGAGGGATGATCACCTTTACTCCATAGTTTTGGAGTTCGTTTCGACAATAACCTTGTTAAATTCACGATTTTTTGCTATAGATAGACCATTTCGTAGACCTCAAAGTTTAGCCATAAAACTGGCCTATTCATCATACTTGAAGATTTATTTCACTCTCTTTCCTTAAAAAGAATGATAACTTGAATCCAACTCAGTCTAACATGTTTTGCCAATTGCCACATCATTTCCCAAGGAAGAAGCCTCCCAGCCTTTCCTAGCAAAAGTATAACGCCAAAACCACGTGACCCTTTTCCCTATATATAACCGCCCTCTTTCACCGCCCTGGCGACCGTTTCGGCTACATACAATTCATGACTCATCCCTCAAACCCACAAACCCTTCTCTCTCGCCCTCTCTCTGCGTATATACGTGCTGAGCTTGCCGCTTGAAACCTGAGTCAACTCGGTGAATCTATGTCAATTCGATTCAAATTTCGGAGCTCGGCGAGCTTCGACTCCGTGGACCTCCAAGGACGTTCCTCAATCTCCGTACGGGAGCTGAGGTTGAAGATCATTCGCGATAAGAATCTTAATATTTGTCAGGACTTCGATCTTGTGTTTTCCGATGCTGTGTCTGGCGAAGGTGATCCAATTCTCCCTTCTTTCATCTTCTTCGTGCTCCCAAATTCATCTCATTCTCCCCGCATATTTATTTTATTCCCTTCTTTAATATTGATTTTCATTGTTATTATACAAACGGGAACTAGTTTGTAATCTTCTTTGATAGGAAGCTAGAAATTGACATATGGATTTTTTTTTTTTGTTGGGAATGTTTATGCAGAGTACAATGACAAAAAGTTTCAAATTCCGAGTGGTTCGAGTATAATTTGTAAGATCATAAATCTTATCTAAACATATACAGAATGAGTTTACAAGTAACCTAACCTCGTAATAGCGGAAGCATAGATCGTTGATCTCCAGCCATAGTTGATGCCTTGTTATGTTGCCTGTGTTAGTCGTTTTGTCTCACACTTGACTCAGAACCCTAGATGGTGTCTGGTATTTTCTGAGCAGTGTCAGTACGTAGGTTTCTATATGATTGTTGTCCTGCATCCCATCAATGCAGGCTTATATAGGCATATGGTGGATTGGACTAAACCTAGATGTCCAATCCAACCTATAGCTTAATGGGCCTAGCCCACTTGCACCACATTATTAAGGCCCATATTGGGAAATGTCTTACATTCTCCCACTTGGCAAATTATTGTGTGGACCATGGTCCACACAGCTATGTGGACCATAATCAAATGTACATTTTTAATGTACTAAATGTACATTATTTTTGTACTGAATGTACATTATTTTAATACTATAAAAATAATGTACATTCAGTACACAAATAATGTACATCCCATGAATATAATGTACATTATTTTTATACTGAATGTACATTATTTTTATATTGAATGTGCATTATTTAATAGTATGGTCCACACAATAATGATTGCTCCCACTTAGTGCAAGTACTAGCACAACTCTCATCAAAGAACAAAATACATGAATCATAGCGATATGTCCTCTACTCGACAGAGTCATATTTTCTATGCATCACATGCATTTTTATTCCCCAAGTTAAGTCCTTTATGAACAAACCCAACGTTTATTCTTGGTACCTTAAGGGATGTTTCTCAAAATAAAATATATATGCGCAACTTAAAAGAGAAAATCATCCAAATTGTACAAGAGAGTACACTTCATGATCTCTAAGATCCTTAATGTTAACTATGTCTTAAGTAGAGATCTCCTAATGTTAGCATAATGCTAACTATGTTCCATGACTAGTTTTATAACTTAACTTAAGCACTACCTCTAACGGCCAAGAGCTTGGAGTTGACACGTCTGTCACTCCCACTCATCAAAATAGCCAAAAGATATTTTAGTCATAGAAGCATTCCAACAACTTAGACAATAAACTAAAATTCTAAGTCCATAAATGTGGAATTTTAAATATACACCATAACTTCCCAAATAACTTTAAAGTCCACTTTATAATGAACTGAATATTATGAGTCTTATTTTCTTGCAAAATTGTCTTGAGCCTTATAAATCAGAATGGCCCAGGATCAATTTTGAAGAAACTAAAGACTCTATTAAATGCTAAAGAATTTATTTAAATAACAGTGTATCACAAGTTAAATGTTTTGTTCTAATAAACTCCTTAATATTGTTACAACATTTTCATAAATATGTTGCACAACCAAATGTTCAATAATTTGAATTTATGAATTTATATGAACAAATACAAGATTAATACTTGTGGAATCTCTTAATGGAGCATCTTAATGATCTTTTTCTAAATTATCACTCCCACTGATTAAAATATTCTTCAGCAGAATTAATGATATACGTAGTCAGAATTGATTTGACCAACTAAATAATGAAAATATATAATTCCCCACCATTAGTTGGACATACTAAATAATCAATATTTGGTTCCAATCCAACTAAATAATGAAGATATAATTCCCCACCATTAGTTGGATATACTAAAATACACTTTTCAAAACCAAGTTGGAATTTGGCTCGAAGAGGTACATTTTTATTCTTGAAAATCAAAAGAGGTATATCAAATATATCACGTAACTTACTACAGTTAGTCCAAATAACCGAACAAGATTCGCGAAATAATTAATAAAAGTGGTTAAATTTTGGGAAGTAACTCAATACATGTTTTGCCAATGCAAACCATGAAAACTTAGAAGTATAATTTAACTAAATTTATAAATTCTAAGAAATTGTGATAAAATTATTATCTAATGGGTGATGGATTTATTAACATAAAACTTGTCTGTGGGCTAAAGTTTTAATTCTATTAAATCCAATTAAAACCCTTATGATAAAATTTCATCTCAATTTTTAAATAGACAGAAGAATCTAGAGACATAAAACTTGCCTGTGGGCTAAAGTTTTACTCAATTAGATCCAACTGAAATTTTATGATGAAACAATTATCAAATGAGTTGAAGAATCAAGTGATATAAGACTTGCCTGTAGGCTAAAGTTTTAATCAACGAGATTCATTACAACTATTATGATAAAACTTAAGAAATCATGTTCCTTTACTTAATCCCTGTGGGTAAATTAAGAAATATGATCTAAAGTTTGCATCATAAAATTAAACTTTATGATAGAGATGGAAATAATTTACAAATAACCATAAAATAAATAAATTTATTTATTTCTATCATTACTGATAAAACTACTAAACTACATTCCGATACATAATTGCCTGTGGGCTAAATTATGATCATAGTCTAATATTTAATCCTAATTAATCATACAAATATAACGAAATTGCCTGTGGGCTAAATTCCATCATATTAAATACAATTAATCACAAATGATTTATCTAAAACTTTATGTGATCAAGATAAACTGCTCAATATATAATTTTAATTGATTAAAGGATGCTGTGGCTACTCCCCAACCAAATTAAAAATTATAAGATCACTAGACAATGATCAATTCATTACCTAACCTTTATGTGATTCAAACTTAAGAGAAATCAGTAAATTAAAGATGCTATGACTATTCTTTAATGAACTGAAATCAAATCACATTGACAAGTAATAATTTAAAAAATATTTTAACAAACAGATTATACTAGATCGTGATGGGAAAGTCCAAATATATGATATTTAAGGGGACTAGTGGCACTAGATGTTCTTAAGTCTTGGCCATAAAACTAGTATGCCTCCTCAATTCATATGCACTCAATGTATAATTGTTTGGGGGTATAAACCTAAAAAAAATTTGTAGGGTATACACCAAAATTACATGGATCACCTATGATTAAAGCTTAAATGGGTGAACTAAATCAACGGTCCAAATGTACTAAGTTCAAGCACTACCGTAACTAAAGTTTATGCATAAGTCCAACTTAATTAGGAACTAATATAATTCCATCCTAAATTTATGCATTGCTAAAGGCATAATAGTAAAAAAATATTTTGCATAACAAAATATTATGCGCTAGACAAATTAATATGCATAAAATTAGACATTTAGCTAATATATTCTAAAAAAATCGCATAACTTAAGACAATTTTTAATATGCGCTTTCAAGCATAAACTTAATATTCAAACTCTAATGAGACCAAACCAAAAAGACCCAAATTTTTGAATAGTAAAGTAATAAATATATACTTTGAAATTTCAAACTTTAAGCCCATTAAAATGTTTTAATACATAAAGATAAAATTTATGAGAAATAGACCGAATTTACAAATTCCAAAAAAAATATTTAACCAAAAAAATATATATAGATTGTCATTTGTAAATCAAAATCTCATAAACCTTAATTGCATAATTAATCCTAATATTATGCACTTAATGTGATCAAATTCATAAAACAATCTAAAGAGTATGAACCAACTATAAAGTACGAATTTACACTAAATATTCATTATTCATACTTAACCAAATATGGGCATAACAAATTAAAATCATAATTCAAAGAACTTAAAGAATTATGGAATTAGTGGCAATAGCCAATTGCCTTAGCAAATATGTTTTTCCAAAATTACTAAATTGAAATTGCCTTAGCAAATATGTTTTTCCAAAATTACTAAATTGATTTTGCCTTAGCAAATATGTTTTTCCAAAATTACTAAATTGATTATTCATAACCCAATTAATATTATTATAATTACTAAATTGATTATTCATAACCCAATTAATATTATTATGATTAATGGCAAATTGCAAATAACCCAAAAACAATAGCCATAATAATATTATCACATTAAATAGGAGACTAAATATGGAAAAACAATAGTTAAAACCACTAACTGTAGAAACATTCTCGGATATAATTTTGAAACTTAATAAAATTTAAACTCCGAAAAATGCCAAGAACATAATAATGACCAAAATATTTTCTTGACTGGAACATTGTCGCATAAACTTAATTGGAAACAATTCAGGATTTATAACGGAATACCATATTACCATTAACGGTTTCATTAATTAAAATATTTGATGGTAATAATCAACATTATAACCACCATTAATATTTAAGAATGACAACCAAATTATGGTAAGACACCTTCTTAATGTTTCCATATTTGTAAAGATACCATATGTGACTAGTCCAAATAAGCGGTTAACTTAAGGCTTGGTGAGGATTTTTAAGACACATAATAGAGAGAGAGGGTAACTAAAGCACATAATATTACCAAAACTGAATGGTGGAAACGGAATGGGTACGGTTTGGGTAATGTTTATCCACCCTTAATGACAGAACTACCAAGCTATATGCCGATGCATAATCCCAGTGGGCAAATTATGATCATAGTTTAGTATTTTATCCTAATTAACCCTTTAAATATAACAAAATTGCCTGTGGGCTAAATTTCGTTATATAACGCAGAGTTAACTACAAGGTTTCTTGCCTAAACTTTATGTGATTAATCCTTAATATGTAATTTAATTAAATTAAAGATGCTGTAGCTACTCTTTAATTGACCAAAACTGAACATAATCACAATGGCAAGGGTATTTAAAGTCTAATCAAACAAATTAAACCAAAACATGATAGACAATCCTTAGGTATACTCCCAGGAAAGTTGGTTAGTGCTAAGACTCCATTAAAAACCAACTCCTTAGACAGAGTAGCGTCGCAAGGGGACTAGTAGCAATATGGCTGAAGGCACTAAGGCAGTTTCAGCCAGCAAGGCGTTTTAAGCCAGGGCCATAAAATCAGTGTTCCTCCCCAAGAAACTTCCCTAAATCATGTGTTCTCATATTTGAAGTAAAATCGTTTGGTTGATCTATATAAATGTAGATTGACCTAAGGATAAGGCTTTAAATAGGGTAGTACTATGAAAAGTTTTATGTACTTTATGTGCTTTGAAATCCTCCAAAAGAAGTACAAATGGAGTATTGACTAAAAGAATAAGAATATACATAATCTATTCTTAAAGGTACTAAAACATGCATAATAAACATATAATTCAGTCTTAAAAGGCTCTAAATTCAATCTTAATGAACATACTTTTCTATAGATATATATATAACAATCAAATAATATAATTAGTTCAATAAAGAAAAACATATATAGCATGCTCAGATTATGCATATTACGAACTCAAACTCCACAATTAAATATTTAAATTGTAACACTGAATACAATTTAAACCGAATATTTAATATTAAAATTAAAATTCAAACAAATTAAAACTTAATAATTTGTTCAAAATTGAATAATAATTTAATTATGAATTTAATACCGGAAAAACTGAATGCATTAACATTTCAAAACAAGCAATTATCATACATCACTACGTGCCATAAATAATATACAAATTAATTAAGGTAATATTAATATGGTAATATTAAACCAAATAATTATCATTTACCAAAATTAATATGTATAATATTACTATATATTTACTATTTTTGCCAAATAATACACAATATTAAATTAGGTAATATTAATAGGCAATAATAAACTTAATAATTACCATTTACCAAAATTTAATATGAATAATGTTACTATACATTTACCATTTGTCAAAGTAATATATATAATATTAAATATGGTAATATTAATATGGCAAATATTTAAACAACATAATTGCCATTTACCAAAATTAATATATATAATATAAATATGACAAATATAAATATGGTAAATAAAATAGGGTAAAAAAATAGGCAAATAAATATATATGGAAATTAAAAGATAATTGCAATTAATTTAAATAGGAAATCAGCGTGTACCAATCACCTCCCTTCTTCGTCTAAAGAATCGCCGGGAAAACCAGCCCATTGCCGACAAGAACGCCATTGCGCCCGCCGTCGTTCACCAGCCGCAGTCGCCCTCACCGCGACCAACAGGTTCGCCGTCGATGAAGAAGCAGGACAATCCGTCGCTTGGAGGGGAAGTGGAAGCCGGACGTCGCCGGGGAGCCCAGCCTTGTCGCCGCCGGGAGCCTAGCCTCGCCGCCGAAGATTCTCCTCCTCGCAGTGCCATCGTCATCATGAACCAGCGCCTTGGATCGAACAGCAGCGGCGAGAACAGTGGAAAAACAGTGCCTTGAGTCACAACACCACCCACCACCGTCAGCCATGCATGCTTGATGAGCAGCCAAAACCAGTCGCCTGAAGGAGAGAAGAGGATGCAGCGACAGTCCAGGAACCTGGCCGTGTCCGCCGTCTCACGTCGTTGCAACTCCAAAGCGACCATCGTCTCGCCGACGGGCCTCGCTGCAACGCCAAAGCCCGCCGTCATCCTCGCCCTCAGCCGCGTAGCCTGAAGCTCATTGCCGTTCAGGGATGCTTGACTCGATGGCGTCGATTGGAGGGGGAAGCTCGTAAAAAACGCCCGTCAACGGCAAACATAGAAAACGGCAGTGAGAATTAAAATTTTACGTAATGTTTTTTTTTTTTTTAACAAAATTTTACGTAATGTTGAAATTGAATAAATGGTTCAAAATCAACCAAAAAACAAAAAACAAAAAACAAAAAAAAAAATTAATTCTTGCCATCTTAAATCAATTACATATAATTCATTCAAAATATACATAATAATTTACTCAATTACATCGTACGATATATTTTTATATGCATACTTTGATGAATTAGAATAAATAATGTAATTGAAAACCAAAGCATATACCAAACTTAATGTATATAAAATTTAATATTGTTTTAAGCAAAACAATCAACCAGGCAGAGATTATAAAAGGCTCTTGATACCAAATGTAAGATCATAAATCTTATCTAAACATATACAGAATGAGTTTACGAGTAACCTAACCTCGTAATAGCGGAAGCATAGATCGTTGATCTCCAGCCATAGTTGATGCCTTGTTATGTTGCCTGTGTTAGTCGTTTTGTCTCACACTTGACTCAGAATCCTAGATGGTGTCCTGGTATTTTCTGAGCAGTGTGAGTACCATGTCTGTAAGTGTCTATATGATTGTTGTCCTGCATCCCATCAATGCAGGCTTATATAGACATATGGTGGATTGGACTAAACCTAGATGTCCAATCCAACCTATAGCTTAATGGGCCTAGCCCACTTGCACCACATTATTAAGGCCCATATTGGGAAAGGTCTTACATAATTGTTAAGAGTGTTCCGGCTGGTACGCTGCCTTTTGCCAATGCGTAAGTTTTGCTTACTCTACTCTTTTATCAATTATCAGTTTGATTCAGCATTCATGTTTTTGAATTTTTTTTTCTGAGGTTACTGATTGAGTTTTGCAAATGAGAAATTCAGTTTAGGAGCTTAGTTGTGTGTGTGTATACTGCTGGCACTGATTCTGTGAGATTTGTTGATGAAAAGTCAAGATATAAAAATCTTCCACATTGTTTTCTTAATGTTGCTTGCCAATGTTTGGTGTTTTTGGCTGAAGCTTAGTGCTGTTTATATTTTGTTGCATGAGTGTACCCTAAAGTTGAACTAGGCAGCACGGAATCAGGGAGTTGGGACATGGGGAAAGATTAATTTTTAAAAATGTAAGATATAGCATGGAAGGAATGCCGAATGTGCAAATATAAAAATAGTGTTATGTTTGCAAATATTTTTTCCTTAAATATATATAAATATTAATTATTTACTAGTTTTATAATTAAACGTAATACACTAATAACTACTAGAAAGTCAATTTAAAATAAAAACTACATGTCCAAATTATTCTTAGCATCTTCGTTAAAGAATATAAACTTAGGTTGTCAAACTAAGGAATGCTAATGCTTCTGGTATAACTTAGGTCAAAGTGAGGAATAATTAAGCATCTATGTTACGGAGTACTTTTTAGCACAATTTTTTTGTTCTTTTTCAATTAGACCCTTAACGCATTTATGAATTTTATTAATTACAGAAATGGTCCCGAAACATTTTGGGGCTGTTTCCATTTTGTTTTTGGGAGGCAAATATGTTTGAAATGTGAAAATGACATAAATTTGTGTGCTCAACAAACTAAAATAACCCTGGATGTTCGCTTTTTCTAATAGATTTTTGGGCGGTTCTTGAAAGTTAGGAGTTAATTACTCATATTCTCTCTCAAGTAAGCGTTGTGCTTTCTAATTCATTGATTAATGGCTCTGATATAGGTTTGTACATTCTACTTTTGTAATAATTATAGGGTGTAACCGTCTAACTATTAGGCTCTGTTTGTCTCAATTTCATGATGTCTAACAGCTGAGAATTTTTTATGGATTAGCTTTCGGTTATAAACGTGTCTATAAATGCCAAAATCTTATCCGGCAAATCACAGTTGGTTCGTAGAATATCTTCCAAATATGGGCCGTTAATTAAGCTCAACTTGGCCATTGTATAATTTGTTTACTTTAAAATAATTTTATATCCACAGAAAACATTACAAAAGCAGTTTAACTAAAATTCTCTTAACCTGATCTTTATGCCAAATTGCCAATATATATCTAACTTTTCCTCAATGCTCATACGAATATCATGATTCCAGACTACCATATATGTTCAGTGTTCTGTTTGGATTTCATAGAATTCTCATCTTAATTGTTGATTAGATTAAATTATTTCCTATTTACATAGAACACTTAACTTTCACATGATTGTATGTGTGTTTTGTTGTGTATGTTTAAATTGGTCCCTAATTCTTAGATAGATGTACATGTTATCCTTGAGTTACACCTAAAGGTAACTATTCACTGGTAGAAATCCTAATTTTCTGGGGGGGGGGGGGGGGGGGGGGGGAAAAACTACCAACTATAGGAAGTTATGTACAACTTCTAGAAAAGTCTAGAAAGGGGTAGCAAATCTCGAAAAAGTGTAGCAAAGTTCCCCGCGCATTACACTACGCTTGCTGAGTAGTACCACGAGTCATATGGTGGCAATACTTTCAAAGCGGCCCGCCCCGCCCCACCGCGGGTTGGCGGACCCCAGGCTTTTTTTTTTTTTTAAGATTTCAATGTCCAAAAAAATAAATAAAGTCTACAAATACTAACATTATGAATTTATAATCCAACTTTAAAGTCTAAAAAAATTAATATTAATTCAAAATTCAAAATTAATATATGTTTAAAAATTATATTGTTTTAAAATATTAATGTTATATATATATAATATATATATATATATATATATATATATATATATATATATATAATGTTACACTTGCCTTGTTGTGTAACATATATAAGTATATATGTATTTTTTTATATTTATAAATATGGCCTAGCCCGCGGTGTGCTCGCGGCGTTAGCGGGCTAGGCCCGTTAGGCCCACATTTTCGCGGGCCTTTTTTTTTTTTTAATAATCCTAACCTGCCCCATTACGGGGTGGTTGCGGGTTAGTCTGCGGGTTTCGACTCACTTTGCTACTGCCATATGGCGCAGAATCATAGGATGTGTTTGCTGTGGAGGCACAACACCAGAAACCTTTCGCCTAGTTGAACGAGTAGGAGCATCCGAGACAAACACAACAACATTGTCATATGGAGGAGCAACTACAGTAGAAATAGGCTCCTCAATTACAAGAATCATAGGATCGGCAGCCCAACGTACTTTAGAAACAATAGATAAAGATTGGCCCACAAATTACACTGGAGAATCTGAGGTAAAAGGAAACACACCCTCATCAAAACGAACATGGCGACAGATAAAAATTTTCCCAATATTGAGGTCCATGCAACGATGACCCCTAAAAGACACAAGATATCCTAGAAAAACACAAGGAGCAGACCGAAACTCAACCTTATGTTTATTATAAGGTCAAAGATAAGGAAAACAAGGACACCCAAAGACACGAAGAAAGGTTTAAGTAAGATGAGTTTTATACAATCTGTAGTGTGGATTATCAAACTACAAAGCAGAAAATGGGAGACAACTAATGAGATAAACAACCGTTTCAAAAGCATAGGTCCTAGTGTTTTAAGGGAATAGAACTGTGAGCCAGTATGTAGAACGAGGCCAGTCTCAATAATGTGTCGATGACGTCGCTCTACCCGACCATTCTGCTCATGAGTGTACGCAAACGATTCCCTATGACCAATACCCCAAGAAAATTCAACACAGAATGTAATCTACGATACTCACCCCTAAATCAGATTGTATTGACTTAATATAACAAGAAAATAAACGCTCAACCATCACACGAAATTGATCAAAAAGTTTGTAAATGTCAGACTTTAAATGCAACGGATAAAACAAAGAATATCATCATCCACAAACAAAACAAAATAATGATAACCATTAGAAAAAATTATTATTATTATTATTATTATTATTATTATTATTATTATTATTATTATTGAAGATTGCATGTTTCATGTACCATTGTATTAAGGTTAGGAAAGTATTTATATTAAAATTTCAATCATTATTATAAGTAGAATTGTATTACGGATATGAAAGTATATGTACTATAATATTTTTGATAAAAAATGAAGGGTGCTACCCAATATGATACAAACTAGACGTCTATCAGCCTCCAAATAGGAATGCCACCTTTGTCATCCTCCAGTATTCGGGCTAGCTCCTCATCAGGTTGGTTTATTAGATTGGTGCTAGGGGTTTTGCTGCGTTTCTTGCCAGGAGATCAGCTGCTAAGTTTTGTTCTCTCCTAGTGTGCATTACTTGCCACTCCCCAATTCCTTCTAGCTCCTTTTTGCATGCATACAAAATGGTATCCACGACGCTATTGTGACTGGTATTCAAGTTGAAGCAATTCACAACTAACTTTGAGTCACTCTCTAGACATAGCTTCTTGCATTTTAATAGTTTCCCAAGTTGCACCCCTTTTAGTAGAGCCCAAGCTCCAGCAACTTCAGTGGAACATGCTCTTACATTATGTGTAAATCCAGGTTATATACTTTCCCTTTGAAGATCCTGTCATTCCTCCACCTCCATATCCACCAAGTCGTGGTTGCAAAGAGGATGCTCCTATAATGTTGTCTGCTGTCTTTGTTAAAACCATCAATCCCTGCCATTAACCAGACATTGAAAGGCAGTCCATCTGTAGTTCCGAGCATGTTTGGCAAAACCCTGTCCCAGACAGATTTGGCATCTAGGCAGCGTCGAAGAATATGCTTGATTGATTCCTCGCTATCGCCACAAGCTTCACAATTGCTGCATTCCGTGAGTTTGCGCTTAACTCTATTTGCGTTAGTCATCAACTTATCGTGTCTCACCATCCATATGAAAAAGAAATATACTTACGGTATAAAAGTATAATTATCTAATAATAATTGCTTAATAATTAAGCTGAACATGGATTGTTGTATTTAGTTTTATAATAAATACAATTAAATTTTTTCTATTTTTAACCATATTTATTTTAGTAATAATATAATTACACATAGATTTTTTAAAGATAATTGCAGACAAACGAGTCATATATTGTTCAATTAATTAAATGATACCTTTACACTAATCTTATAATTAGATAAATGTACACTTTCAAATATTAAAATTGTTTATAATTTTATTTTTTATTTTATTATCTAATTATATAATAAAAAAATTTTATTCATGCATCTCACCGGTAAATTGAGAGGAGAGAAATTGATTTTTCATATTGAGTGAGAAGGTGGAATGGTCGTGGTAGAGGTGGGTAAATTATGCTATGGAACCGGGTCCATGTTCATAATTTTTAAATGTTAATAAATGAATTAGCTTATCCAATGCAGATTTTTTGTTATTCCAAGTTATACAGTTTTCATCCGATTACTATATTATTTGCAAACATCATTATTTTACTCTAAGAAGTCTAAGTATAACACATTAAAAAAAAAATTAACCAAATTAATTACACAGATAAAATCCTAAGGATAAATAAAGTATAACCTAAAGAGCCAAAATTTGACATGTTTAGGTAGAGTTATAACTCTTAACACATTATACAGCCCAACTGTTAGGCAAAAATACACAACAAATAAAACATGCCCACAAATCAAACATTCATGAAATAAGGTTAATCTGTACACTTAAAAAAACAAAGCTAATATATACATACCTACTTTAGAAATATCTTATAATCTATGAAGTACTAAAGTTCTGGATATTTTACTCAAGTAATTCTGAAATAATAAAGCACTAAAAAACTATAATTCTAGATAATTTACTTCATTAGTGATGTAAAATAAGTATAAAAATTTACAATAATAATATATAATATACTACCAAGGTCGTATACAAAAAGGTTTTCAATAATGTGTAATTCAAAACAGCTACATTGATATACTATTAAGTTTTCTTTTTATACAAAGATGACAAAATTGCTATATATTTACATAGAAAATATATCATCCGTATAAATAATTTCTATAACTGAGTTGCTGGACAATGAGATAATTAGCTACAAATCATAAATATTGATATATAAAATGTCTAAAGTTTCAGTACCGGATGCATATATTTACACATTGACTATTAATTGGGCAATTATTTGCTCAAATTCAAGCAATGATAACATCAGAAAACATAATCGATCAAACTCAATTCTTCAATTGCACTATATAATATTCGATTTTATAATTTACATAATTGTATATCAATCTAAATATTTTTAACGTATTATAGCAAATTCATTCTGTGCAACGCACGGGCGAAAATACTAGTAATAATAATTCAAATACTTATCTATACTACTATTAATAAATATAAAATAATCCTTTGTGAAATTCACGCCCAAACAATAGTAAAGATAAAATGGAAAAGAAAACTGATTTTACTAATTGATTGAAAATATAAAAAAATTCTAAAGAAAAAAGAAATGGAAATTAGGCAAATTGGAAAGGAAAAGGACATTACTAATTGACTGAAAATTATTTTTAAAAAACTTTTAAAAAAGTTAATTACACTTTCCTTTTGAAAACTTTAAATTATTTAAACTTAAAAAAATTAATTAAACGTGGATTGTTAGATTATTTATAATAATTATAATTAATTGATTCAAATGTCGAGGAGGAAGAAAAAACTAAATGCGATACAATGAACATGAATATATTTAAGTTATAAAAGTATATATAATTACACATATATTAGCGTAATTGACTATTAATAATTGCCTAATAATTATTATGATAATTAAACTAAACATTGGTCGTTGAATTTATTTTTATAATAATTATAATTAAATTATTTCTAATTTTTCCCATATTTATTTTAGTAATAATATAATTATATAAGTCATATTACATATTGATCTTTTTAAGATAATTGTTGACAAACAAGTCATATATTATTCAATTAATTGAGTAATACTTTTGCACTAATCTTATAATCAAATAAATGTACATGTTCAATATTAATTTTTTTTATAATTTTATCTTTATTTTTATTATCTAAATATATAATAAAAAATTATATGTGTATCGCACGGGTAATTGGACAATTATTTGCTCTAATTCAAGTAAGGAAAACATAGAAAACATAATCGGTCCAACAAATTTCATCAATTGCGCTATATAATATTTGATGTTATAATTTATATAATTGTATATCGATCCAAATATTATTAAAATATTATATAATACTAAAATAATATGGTATAAAATTATTTAATACACACCATTGATATGTAAATCATTGTAAATAATAATATTTTGCCTCTCCTATTTTATTTTCTCGACTTATTATCCATTGGTACATTAATTATATTTTAATTTTTGTTAACATTTTTTGAGTACTATTGACTCTATTACAAAATAGTATATGTTCTATACTTTTGATTCTGTGACATTCTTTAAGGAAAGTTACAAATGTGTCATCTAAGCACAAGGTGTTTGCTGTTAATATTTTTTATTATCTTTTAAATTTGACTTTTATGAGTTAAAATGTTTGATTACAATAATAACATTAAAAAATATATATATAATATTTTGGATTTATGGAAAGTCTGTAATCACTACTTGGATGTACGATATGGATAAATGATTTAGATCAATTGTTCATGTGAGTCCATCCTTTCCCATAAATTCGTGCAGATAAATATGGGCCATTGAATGCTTGAAATCTATGATTTAGATTTCATCAATTGTGCAAGGGAAGTGCACAATTGCACTTCAGTTGCACAATCGGCGAGATCTAAGCCATTGATTTCAAGCATTCAATGGCCCAAATATGTCAATACGAACTCATGAAAATGGGTGAACTCACATAAACAATGACATATATATACACACACACATTGGGAATTTAACATGCTACGAACATCGTTGCAATCACAATTAATCACAAAAAAAAGTAATTTTACATTCTCATAAGGCTCTCCCCAATAGATATATTAGACACAAAGTTTTAGGAAAGATACTGACATGTGCATTGCTTATACAAATGGGAAGATAAAAAATTAACAAACTTTTTCTCCTGCAATGCCAATATTTTGTCAGCCCTAGTGGGCGCACCTGATTCCACAATAAACTGCGCCTTACTTTCGTGAGGTGCAAATTCGCTCCCAAGCGGGCGCGTAAATATTAATTTTTTTTTTCAATTTTGTATTTTTTTTTGTTTTTTTTTCTTCCAACTCATTTTCTCTTTCCTAATCACACTTACAAAAAACTCCTCAAAATCCACACCAAAATTTATACTATTGGAGAAGGCCTAATAATCATATTACTCATTGTCCCACAGTAATGTCGTATCCCATAAATTGAATGCTCCCAAATTAATAAATGCACTTCTTGTCAGATTTTTTTTTTCTATTTTAGAGTTAAATTTAGCCTCCAACAATAATTGAGTTTGACTAACAAGTAATTTTTTTTTTAATATTATATGGAGGGGGGAAACCCAATCATATTACAAAGTTTTTCAGCAGGTATCATAAACTAGTCTCCAATAGGGGAGCCCTGCACTATCGAACTCTAAAAGGCTATGAATACAATCAGGGGGATACGAGAGAATATACATTCCTTTAGGGTAGGCTCTCACTAAGCGAGCCAAGCCATCTGCTGGTGCGTTAACTTCTCGTGGTACGATATTAATTCTCCAATCTTCTAGTTGTCTTAGTTCATGCCTGCAAGCTCTGATTATGTTGCAGACAGCTCTCTCGTTGGATTGTCCTTCAAGTAGTATTTTAGCTAGCTCCTTCGAGTCACCCTCAAAGGTGACCTTCCTGAAACCCTGGTGCACAGCTAGTTGGATGCTTCTGAATAGGGCCCATGCCTCTGCTTGTAATGGGGGGTAGGCTCCAATGTTGCAGATGAATCCTCCTTTCCATTCACCCCGGGAGTCCCTGATGACGCCTCCGTAGCTTGCCTTTCCTGATGATAAGTCCACTGAGCCATCGAAGTTCACTTTGGTCATGTCCCCTAGCTTCAGGTCTAGACCACCTACACATCTCCCACTTGTATGAGTGGATTGAGTGCAATTGGTTGGGGCCTTTTTCGAATGCTGCAGTAACCTCTGCTACATGTGATCTGATCCATGCAATCTTGGCGTTTAGTGTGAGGGGAGAGTTACTGAATATTAATTCATTTCTCCACTTCCAAATCCACCATGCTGATATAGAAAAGAGGATGTTGTCGTTCTCTGGCCTATTGCGGCTGCCTTTGCTATTAATTCCTTGATCCAGCCAAACTCTGGAGTTTAAATCATTCGAATTCGTGTGAAATGTTGGTAATAGCCTAGACCATACTGCTTCGTCCATAGGACATTTGCGAAGCACATGGTCAATATCTTCTTTCTTGTCTTTGCAAACACCACAGTTGCTGTCGGTTGCCATTCCTCTTCTTGCCCTTACATTGTTTGTCAAGAGCTTTTCATGTCGAGCCAGCCAGAGGAAGGTTTTGGCGTGGCTGGGGATTCTTAATTTCCATATTGCATTCCATTTGGCCGCCTCAACTGAAAGGGGACGATTGCAAGCTATGTCATATGCTGAACTCACTGAGAATTCTTTGGCATCCCCATATCTCCAAATCACTAGATCCTCTGTTGTTGCTTCCTCATCCATTATCATTGTAGCTATTTCTTCAAGGGACGAGATTGGAAGGAGCTGATCAAACTGATCCCACTTCCAACTCGTGGTGCTATTCCAATATGACTCCATTGTCCTATATCGGTCTTGGAGTTAGATGAAAGATGTAGTCTTCTCTATTAGCGGGCAGTGCCCTACCCATTTGTCTCCCCAAAACAAGGTATTTGACCCACTTCTTATTAGCTTTGCACGCCCCTTCTCTAAAATTGGGATAGCTTTTAGAATTCCTTTCCATGTATTTGACATGCTTGACTTTGGTCTCCAATTGCTGAAATTTGAGGATGAGACAGAATATTTTGCTTTTAGTACCTGAGTCCATAGAGCATCTTCATTCTACGACATGCGCCACCCAAGTTTGGCTAGGAAAGCATAATTCATTTTTTCTAGTTTTCGGAGGCCAAGACCTCCATCAGATTTGCTCCTCGTGATTGTGTCCCAGTTGATTAGATGGCATTTTCTTGCATTTGTAGAACTGCCCCATAAAAAATTTCTGATGAGTTGCTCCATAGCTTTGGTCAGTTCGGTTGGTAAGAGTGTAGTCTGCATAGGATAGTAGGGGATCGCAGACAGAACAGCTTGGGCGAGGACGAGTCTTCCGGCTAGTGGGAGAACTTTCGTTTTCCAGCCTGTCAATTTGTGATGCATTCTCTCGATTAGGCCGGCAAACGCCTCTTTCTTTAATCTTCCGTGGATTGAGGGAATACCTAGGTATTTCCCCATATCTGCTACCTTCGGGATTCCAGACTGTCTTGTTAGCTCCTGCTGCAGCTCCACGTGGGTATTTTTGGAGAAGTAAATTGAAGACTTCTGAATGTTAATACTTTGGCCTGAGTGAACATAAAAGCTCTGTAGGCATCCAATTATCTCACCTGCTTGCTCCGTGGTTGCTTCACCAAATAGAACCATGTCATCTGCAAAGAACAAATGCGATAAGTGAGGTCCTTGTCTAGTTAGTCTAATCCCTTTCCACCTACCAGTATTAACAGATTCAATTATTAGATGGCTTAGTCTTTCAATGCATAAAACAAAGAGGAGGGGTGAGATGGGGTCTCCCTGTCTTATTCCTTTCTTTGGATTAAACCAGTCTGATTGCTTTCCATTCCAGTTTATTGCCAGCTTTGGCGTTGAGATGCACTCCATAATGTTTCTTTTCCAGTCTGCGTTAAAGCCAAGGTTCGATAGTGTATCCTCTATGAAACTCCAGTTCAGTTTATCGTATGCCTTTTCTAAATCAATCTTCATTACCATCCACCCCACTGTACGTTTCTTATATCGCATGGAGTTTAAAATTTCTTGAAACACTATAATGTTGTCTCCAATCTGCCTACCCGGTATGAAACTCGCTTGGTGTTGGCCTATTAGTTCTCTGGATATTTCCTTCAGCCGAGTTGTCATTGCCTTTGTGATTACTTTGTATGACACATTATAGAGGCCGATTGGTCGAAGTTGCTTGACAGATTCTGGTGTCGCCACCTTTGGTATCAGGGTTAGTAGTGTGTCATTTGTTCCTTGAGGAAATGTACCTGTGGTAAAGAAATCTAGAGCAAACTTTGAGAGATCTTTCCCTACTATGCTCCATGCTTTTTGGTAGAAACCGGCAGTGAAACCATCAAGGCCTGGAGCTTTGCACGGGTCCATTTCAAATAGAGCTTGCTTTATTTCCTCCAGCTCGAAAGGTCGATTCACTTCTCGCCATTTATTCTCTGAAATTCTAGGAAACCGACCTTGAATAAAGGGTTGGGGGTTGCTATTGCTGTTTTCCGAAAACAGCTTGATGAAATAATCTCGGATATGTGCTCTTATTGCAGATTCTTCTGTTAACCAAAATCCATTCTCATTTTGTATTTTCTCGATTCTAGACCGGCTACTATTTGCTGATGTAGCTATATGGTAGTAGCGTGTGTTTCGTTCACCTGAGATAATCCATTGCTCTCTTGATCTTTGATACCAAATGACTTCTTCTTGTGAAAGGGTTTCGTCCAGTTCCTTTCTTAATTTTTTCTCCAATTTGAGCAGATTCGAGTTAACTTGTAATGATAAGCAGTTTTGTGCCCCTTTGACCCTTGCTAGAAGTCTCTTTTTCCTTTGGAAGACATTACCGAATGTGTTGATGTTCCATTCTTTCAATGCATGTGCTGTTGCCATCTTGTTTGTCTCTATATTTCTGTCCGGGTTCCAAGTCTGTTGGATGCATTTCAAGAAATCTCTGTGCATCGTCCATGCCATGTTGAATATGAAGCTCTTGGCATGATTTATTGAAGGCTGGGGATTGGTTCTGATTAGCAAAGGCGAGTGATCGGAATTAACTATTGGCAAGTGCTCGACTATAGCATCTGGAATCTTAGCCTCCAATCTGCATTGCTTGCGACTCTATCCAACCTTGCGCCCTTGAAAGTTGATGCGCTAGTACCTCTAGGCCAAGTAAAAATTGAGCCTTTGAAACCTAAATCTATCAAGCCTTCGCGGAATAACCAGTTTATGAAGTCTGTGCACCTTGATGAGTTAAATTGCTCTTTGTTCGTCACTTCATCGACACTTATAACCGAGTTAAAGTCCCTGCAAGTGAGCCATTGTGTTGAGGGGGTGAGGTCTTGAAAAGTGAGGTTATTAAATAGATTTTTTCGCAAGGAAGGTTTGGTGCTACCGTATACCACTGAAATGGCCCAAGGGGGTGCGTTGTTTTCTTCCACTTGCAGGTTAACAAATTGCGGATGCGTGGACAGGACTTCGACTTTGAGGGGTAGTCTCCAGAATATCCAGATTCCTCCCGAGAAACCGACTGCCTCCACTCTAATCCATTCGTCAAATCCAAAACTAAAACAAATGTTGTTAGCTTGATGCCCCGAAACTCTTGGTTCAAGTAGGCAGAAAATGTCCGGAGAATGATCCCTACAGAACAGTTTGAGGGTGCGCCCAAAAGCCTTAGAGGCAACACCTTGGCAATTCCAACATAATATAATCATAAAAACATGAAAAAACAAAAAACCAATGCACAGGTGCACGAACAAACTCACAGAACTGGACCATCTTGGTCCATTTCGCCTGATTGGCCAGTGTCATCAACCATATCTGCGTCCGCCTCGAATTGGTTGTTATCAAAGATTCTGGCTAAATCTAGTGGTTCGCCAAGTACGTTGTGGTCTATATATGCTTTGGAAGACGTCTCGGGGATGTCGTGTTGGTGTTGGACTTCCGTGGTTGCGACCTGTTTCCCGAGCCTCGATCCCCTTACGACAGTATGTTCAGATTCCGCTGCTGCGTGTCTGGGGGCCCCACTTCTTCCGTTTTTTCCTCCACGGGCTCCACGGCCAGCCGATTGAGGCTGTCTATTCTGTTGCGGTTGAATGTCCGATCTCCGAGTTATCTGGGATTGGGGGTGGCTATTGGTTTGGATGTTAGGCAGGTTTCTGGGCGGGTTATTGAATGTTGCTGTTGGCAGATAGCCTTCAGAGGCAGGGTCAGTTTCAATTTCCGTAAGATAGTCGAGGGCGGCATACCGCGAGCTTGTTTCCAGAATCCCTGGGTTTGCGCTCGGATGCTGGGCTTGAATACTTCCTCTGTTTGTAGCTCCCGGAGTCCGGTTGTCTACTCTCCTTTGTCCTCTTCTCTCCTTCCTTGTAACCAACATCCATGACCCATAATTATCCTTGTAATCTGGTGCTTTGATGTTCGTCCTTTGCGTTTTAGCCTGTGCTTCCTTCGTCTGATTACCTTCCGTTGGAGGCTGTTGGTCTCCAGTATCCCTTGGGGTAGCTCCTTCCACTTCACACTGTCCTTGTTTATGCCCGTAGATGCCGCACTTGAAACAGACCATATGGATTCCTTCGTATTCGATCGGCAATACCTCGTCGGCTAATGTGAATTTTGACAGCAGCGATTTGGTCATATCCAATTCAACGCAAATCCTGGCGAATTTGCCCTTTGAAGCCAAGCTTGTCATATTGTCTACCTTAACCGGACGGCCCACTTCCCTCTCAATCTTCATAACGAAAATATTGTACATTAAAACAATTAAAACAATAAAATCTATATATATATATATATATATATATAGATTATAACAATGTACTAATCCTAATGTATAACAAGGTTTTGATGTTATAGGATTTCGTGTTGTAATATTATTGTACTTTTAATATTATTCTATTATTTTAATTGATTTAATGTACAATATTTTGGGCGGGAAATAGGATTTCGTTTGGAAGATTTTGTTTATATATATATATAGATTATAACAATGTACTAATCCTAATGTATAACAAGGTTTTGATGTTATAGGATTTCGTGTTGTAATATTATTGTACTTTTAATATTATTCTATTATTTTAATTGATTTAATGTACAATATTTTGGGCGGGAAATAGGATTTCGTTTGGAAGATTTTGTTTATATATATATATAGATTATAACAATGTACTAATCCTAATGTATAACAAGGTTTTGATGTTATAGGATTTCGTGTTGTAATATTATTGTACTTTTAATATTATTCTATTATTTTAATTGATTTAATGTACAATATTTTGGGCGGGAAATAGGATTTCGTTTGGAAGATTTTGTTTATATATATATATATATACATATATATATATATATATATATATATATATATATATATATATATATATATATATATATATAAACAAAATCCTATTTCCCGCCCAAAATATTGTACATTAAAGCAATTAAAACAATAAAATAATATTAAAAGTACAATAATATTAAAACACGAAATCCTATAACATCAAAACATTGTTATACATTAGGATTACTACATTGTTATAATCTATATATATATATATATATATGTATATATATATATATATAAACAAAATCCTCCAAAACGAAATCTTATTTCCCGCCCAAAATATTGTACATTAAAACAATTAAAACAATTAAAACAATAAAATAATATTAAAACACGAAATCCTATAACATCAAAACATTGTTATACATTAGGATTAGTACATTGTTATAAT
>NC_044930.1:21678984-21824744 GCF_003576645.1 Ipomoea triloba | reverse complement strand
TATATATATATATATATAAACAAAATCCTCCAAAACGAAATCTTATTTCCCGCCCAAAATATTGTACATTAAAACAATTAAAATAATAAAATAATATTAAAAGTACAATAATATTAAAACATGAAATCCTATAACATCAAAACATTGTTATACATTAGGATTAGTACATTGTTATAATCTATATATATATATAAACAAAATCCTCCAAAACGAAATATTATTTCCCACCCAAAATAATAAAACAAGAAATCCTAAAAAAAATTAAAAAAAAATGAAGCAATTGTAGGGTGGCATTAATTTGATAACAGCTTACTATTTACAACCACCATGTGTAACCAAACTTACTCGGTAGTACAATGTCTCATTTCTGTCATGAAGTCGGTTTAAGATCCTCCATACGACGATTGTTCTATGTTCCGCCAGGCTGTGGAGAGTTATACTATCTTAGATGTCTTTTAAATTTGGTACGCAGACCTTTTAGCCATGAAGATATTCGCACTGTTGCAGGAGTCATTCATAATTCGTTTAGGGATGCGTGTTATGGATATGGATTATTAGATGATGACAAGGAGTACATTGATGGCATTATTGATTCAAGTTACTGGGCATCCGCGTATGCTTTGCGAAGGTTATTTGTTACACTTCTCACTTCAAGTTCACTCAGTAAGCCAGAAGTAGTTTGGAATGCCGTTTGGGACTTTCTTGCCGAGGATGCACAGGTTCAACGTCGACGTGTCTTGCAAAATCCAGGTATATCGAGCTCCAATCTATTTATTCGACTTTGTTATTTGCTTTTCATTATTTATAAATAAACTAATTTGTTATTTGTTTTTGTTTCTTTTATTTTTTTGCCTTTTAAGAGTTGATGTTATCGGATTCAGATAAAAAACAGTTTGCTCTGATGGAGTTGGAGAATTTGCTATCTTCGTGGGGAAAAAGCTTGAAAGACTTTCCGGAAATGCCAATTCCAGACGAAAGTAGCATGGGTTTGAGTGAAAACATGTTGATAGCCGAAGAGTTGCAGTATGACAAGGAATCTTTGAAGACAGAGCATGAGACATTGGTAACACAATTGACCGATGAACAAAAGAATGTTTACGACTCTGTGATGAATGATATTGATTCAAATGGAGGTGGATTATTCTTTGTGTATGGTTACGGAGGAACAGGCAAGACGTTCGTCTGGAGAACGTTATCATCAAAGATAAGGAGTCGCGGTGATATTGCTCTAAATGTTGCTTCCAGTGGAATAGCATCTTTGTTGTGGCCGGGAGGCAGAACGGCGTGTTCCAGATTTGCTATACCACTTTCTTTGAATGAAGATTCCACATGCAATATATCGCAAGGTAGTGACCTTGCTGAGCTTATAATAAGGAGCAAATTCATAATATGGGATGAAGTACCGATGACTCACAAATACTGTTTTGAGGCTTTGGACAAAACCATGAGGGACATATTGAGGTTCGCCATACCAGGTAGTGCTGAAAAGACTTTTGGTGGAAAGACAGTTGTTTTGGGCGGCGATTTTAGACAGATCCTACCTGTTATTCTGAAAGCAACAAGACCAGAAGTTGTCGGAGCAACTATTAATTATTCATACCTGTGGACAAATTGCAAGGTATTAAGGCTGACCAAGAACTTGAGACTATGGAACTTAGCTTCAGAGGAAGATAGACATACAGTTGATTGGTTTTCAAAATGGATTGCAGACATCGGAAATGGGATTGCAGGGGTTGTAAACAATGGTTCATCTGATATCGATATTTAGGCAAGGTTTTTGTTGAAGTGTGGACACGATCCCATAGCAACTATAGTTGAGAGCACATTCCCAAGCTCGAGATATGGCATGATTGATGAGTGACAGCTAGAAGGCCAAGCGATCCTCTCGCCGACTTTAGATGTCATTGATCAAATTAATCAGTACATGTGCGACATGAATACTGCAGAAGGACGAACATATTTAAGTTGTGACTCGTTGTGTAAGGCAGAATCAGGCGGTGAAAATCTATCAGAAGTGCACACTCCTGAATTCTTAAATAGTTTGAGATTGTCGGGTCTTCGTAATCATTCATTGACATTAAAGGTCGGTGCACCTGTTATGTTATTGCAGAACATAGACCACTCTCTTGGTCTTTGTAACAGAACGCGGCTCATTATCACAAGATTGGCAGATCACATTGTCGAAGCAAAAATAGTTAATGGGACACATGAAGGGACCAAAGTTCTTATCTCCTGAATGTCTCTTAGTCCTTCTAATACGAGATTGCCCTTCAAGTTCCAGCGTAAACAATTCCCGTTGATGCTTGCATATGCCATGACTATAAACAAAAGTCAATGCCAAACACTAACTCACGTTGGGTTAATTCTAAAAAACCGGTCTTTAGTCACGGTCAATTGTATGTGGCTTTCTCCCGAGTCAGTCATCCTAATGGCTTGAAGGTGTTAGCGGTAGACGAGGATGGACAAGATTGTGTTGCGACTTCCAATGTCATCTACAAAGAGGTTTTCAATAATGTGTAAATATAATCGATGATATTATGTTTTTTTTTTCAAAATGATAAAGTTGCTATATATCTAGACAAAAAAATATATCATCTATACAAATGAATTAGGATAGCAATTCATTACTATAACTAAGTTGTCAAAGAACGAGCACATTGGGCCAATTTCTAAAAATTCCTAACAATGATATATAAAATCTCTAAAGTTACACCGCATGCCTACATCTACACATTAGCTATTAATTTGAGCAATTATTTACTCGAATTCAAGCAATGGTAACATCAACAAACATAAATGACCCAACTCATATCTTCACTTGCACTATATAATATTTGATGTTATAATTTAAATAATTGTATATCCATTCAAATATTCTTCATATATTATAACAAATCCATTCCGTGCATCGCACGGGTGTAAATACTAGTTTAGTATAACAAAAAGAAATAAAAACACATCTAGTATAGAATAAGATTTAAAGAAGAATTTACAAATTAGCAGATTGCTATCCACTCCTCCGGGAGCCTTCAATGATCCAAAATCCTTGAGTTTGAACATGCGTTTGGAAAAGACAGATTCATCTAGATCGGAAGCGCTAATCAAAGTGTCGTGGTTCGCTTTCATCATATATTTATGCTCGCATGACTTAAACCTCATGCGATACGTTTACACAACGAAATTGTGAATATCATAGACTTCTCCTTCCTTCAAGAGTTTCTTGAATTTAACCACAAACTCTTTAGGGATCACTAGTACAAAAAAGCACATACGCTACACCTGTAAAAGGGTTTTCGCTACACCTGTACAGGTGTAGCGTATGGAGGTGACTCTAAAAGTCCTTAACTTTCCGCTACACCTATAGATGTGTAGCGTAAAGTATTTTTTAATTAAAAAAAGAGTTAATACCCAAAATTGTCCTCGACTATAGTGGTTTTTCTCAATTTTGTCCTAAACGACTTTGGTCTCATAAAGTAGTCCCAGACTTTTGTGTTATCGCTCAAAATTGTCCTCCGTTAATTAAGGTGTCAAATGAGTGTTAAGTACAGGGGCAATTTTGTCAATTCATGTTGAAGTCAATTGAAATTCATGTCAATTTTGTCAATTCATGTCAATTGAAAGGAGCTTTCTATTTAATTATTTATTCATTTATTTTTGTTTTACACACATTAACTAAAATTAAACTTGTTCCAGATATCTAGAACAATAAGTTGTGTTTCTACGCATTGACTTAGAGAAGACTTCAACATGAATTGACAAAATTGCCCCTGTACTTAACACTTATTTGACACCTTAACTAACGGAGGACAATTTTGAGCGATAACACAAAAGTCTGGGACTACTTTATGAGACCAAAGTCGTTTAGGACAAAATTGAGAAAAACCACTATAGTCAAGGACAATTTTGAGTATTAACTCATTAAAAAAATGACTTTACGCTACACTCGCTCTGGAGCAGGTGTAGCGTAAAGTAATTAAAAAAAATGACTTTCCGCTACACCCGCTCTAGCGGGTGTAGCGGAAAGTCATACGTTTTTTTTAAAAAAAATAATATATATATATATATATATATATATATATATATATATATATATATATATATATATATATATATATATATATATATATATATATATATATATATATATATATATATATATATATATATATATATATATATATATATATATATATATATATATATATATATATATATATATATATATATATATATATATATATATATATATATATATATATATATATATATATATATATATATATATATATATATATATATATATATATATATATATATATATATATATATATATATATATATATATATATATATATATATATATATATATATATATATATATATATATATATATATATATATATATATATATATATATATATATATATATATATATATATATATATATATATATATATATACTCTCTAATATACGAAGAAAACTAAAATACGCAAACTATATCAAAATACACTACAATACAAAAAAAAAATACATATAGCTATATAAATTATTGATTCTCACATTTTCTGTTCCTTGACAAAAGCAAAGTCAATCTACAGATGACACATCTAACACAAAAGCAAGAATTTTGAAAACACTATCTTAACCTAAAGAGTAAATTATGGGTTTATTGTGCTCACGAATCATTAGCTTCATCCGGAGCATTTTGTGATTTGTATTATCCCAATGGAAGGCAAAAGCAGAGCACTATACCGAGGATCTCTTCCAACCATCTGCACAACCACTTGATCACTCTCCATTCCCATGGCCTTCATAACAACCATTATTGGAACCTACATACAAAAATCAAATTCACTTGTAAAGCTAACAATATCGGTAATAACATGAAATTACAAGACTAGGTGATTAGCAGTAGATATATATTGTCAACGCACTAGTACAAAATAACACATACACTACACCTATAAATGCCTTTCCGCTATATATATATATATATATATATATATATTCTACATAATGGAGGCAAAACAATACATTTAAAAGGACTACCATTGAGGATTAACAAATATTTGGGGACAAATGCAATATAAATCCTAAAGTACCTGTCATATATAATCACTGTATATAGCAGTAGCAAGGTTAATTCCTAAAACCCCCCAGAGCCCTAGTTGACAGCAGGAAAACAGAATCTGGAAGAATTCTTAGCATTAAATCTATCAATTTGAATTTGTCTTTCAGCTCCACCAACTTTTCCATCGATGCGTTCATATTGCCACTTCTGATAAGAGAAATAGACCATCACGTAAAATTAGCTCCTTTTTAGGAGGTAGTTCCTTCATGACATCTTGGTTGGCAAGAGAAATTGCAAGAATAATAGAATTAGATAGGCTGCAATGTCAGAGAGGAAAAGAAATTGAATATCCTACTAACATGTAGTAGTGTTTGTGTTTCCAAACAAATCAGAAGAAACCAAATAATAATAATAATAATAATTTCAAGAAAATATTTAAACAACATAAATATACCTTCTCAATGTAAGAGCGAACCATGTTTTCAATGTCATGAACAATGCTTTCTGGTTGACCCTCTATAATAGTTCAATGAAAAAAGAAAGGCCAAATATTTAGAAAAAAGAAATACAACTGAAAACACACTCCAATATTTGAAGCAAATAGGAGGAAAACTCTAAACTCACAGACAGCAACTTTAGTAAGTCCAGGAAGATCAATCAATGTCAAGTTCACAACTGCCAAAATAGAAAAGTAAGAATAACAAAACAGTAAGCTCATCACATCACATTATACTCCATAACAATTAAAACTTGATCAATTTCATTTCAAAGAGAGACAGAGGTAGAACTAAAAAGCATATTAGCCAACTCCGCAATCGATACATTAAAAAATGAAGCCAAGAGTAAAGAAATTTGGTTAACTTGAATGCAAAGCATTAGATGGCAATTGAATTGTGCCAACTCAAAAATAGAGCAAAAGATCATACCATTAGGAGAATATATACTGAGATAAATAGGAACACTTGAGATTGCTTTAGTACGGCCTGTCTCACAATCAGTTTCATCTGAAATTTCCTTCCTCACAGCAGCTGAACAATTGTTAGATGATACTTAGCATTCAAGAAAACACTGCACCTGGCCAAGGACAGAAAATGGACATGAAAGACACCTTACAACCATATCCAGCAACATATATAAAAATTGGATATGAAAGGCACCTTACTCTGTATCAATTTTCCAATAGGGTTTGAAAAGGAAGGAAACTTAGCATGCAGATTAAAAAGTCTCTATATGGATAATGGATTGAAGCAACTCCTAGAAAGTTGTTTGAGAAGTATTGAAGAAGAAGGGGTATCAGTCACAATCAAATCATTCATAATTTTTATAAGCAATCTTTCCATTTTTATAGTGTATATATAGATGACAGTGTAGAATATGAGACACCTACAAAAGCCTAATGCTAAGCTGTAAATATTATTTTAGTATTTACAATTGTAGTATAGGAATTGTATTGTTTTAATATTATTCTTTTGTTTTAATACTATTCTATTATTTTAATTGTTTTAATGTACAATATTTTGGGTGGGAAGGAAGATTTCGTTTTGGAGGATTTTGTTTTTATAATAATAATAATAATAATAATAATAATAATAATAATAAAGATAATAAAGATAAAGATTTCAATCATTATTAATAAGTAGAATTGTATTATGGATAAAAAAAGTATATGTACTGTAATTTAAATTATTAAAGTATAATTTCAATCATTATTAATAAGTAGAATTGTATTATGGATAAAAAATTATATGTACTGTAATTTAAATTATTAAAGTGTTTGGGCTGGAAGTTGTAAAAGTAAGATTTTTTTTATTAGTATAGATATAGATTGTATTAGGAATAGGAAAGTAGAAAAGAATATAGTTTATTAGAAATTGTTTTCTCATATTTTAATTTACAATTGTAATACGAATAAATTACCCTATTTTATAATATTATGCAAATCTTAATAGTATATGTTTTGGGTGGAAAGTTAAAATGTAGGATTTTGTTTTTATAGATAGTATAGATATACAACACTGACGGAACCACCGTGGGGGCAGTGGGAGCCCCACTCACCCCACCCCCACCCAATATATAGCCTTTGTATGTATATATGTATATATAGGCCCTGTTTGGTAAATGGTTGTTGACTGTTTGGGTTAGAAGGTATGATTTGTTGATAATATTAGCTGATTGTAGAAAGTTGTTTGATAAATTAGCTGTTAGCTGATAGCTGTTTGGTATAATTTTTTTTCTCAAAAAGCTAAATGAAAAGGTTGATTTGAGTAGCCTTTTAAATTTTAGCATTTTGGAGTTAAAAAAGCTTATTAACCAAACAACTAATAGTGGTCAAATAAGCCAAAATTGACTGATAGGCTGATTATTTACCAAACAGAGCCATAGTACATGTTTTATATATAAATATATGAAAAAGAAAGTTAACATCAAAGCTTGTAGAGTTGGTAGGCCTTCTGTTTTGTTTAGAAAATGGGTACATATAGCTTTCTTCATTGCTTTTTTAATATATATATATATATTAATGATAAGATGTATAATTTATAATGTGTTTTCTATTTGACTTAATTTATCTATTTTTTGCCTATATCAAACAACATTTTTGAACCTTGTGGCACTCGGTTTATACTCCCACATGGAAAAGAGTGAGTTCGAGCCTCAATGGAGGCGACTGTTGATGACTCTTTGTGCTTCAATAGGTTGAGAAAGTAGTTATGAACATATATTACACTATAACAGAGTCAGTAGTACTCTTCGCCCCCCTCAATAGAAAACTCTTTGTGCTTCATCAATAGGTTGAGAAAGTAGTTATGAACATATATTACACTATAACAGAGTCAGTAGTACTCTTCGCCCCCCTCAACAGAAATCCTGGATACGTTACTGTCTATATAGAAGTATAGATAGATAGAGAAATCCTGGATACGTTACTGTCTATATAGAAGTATAGATAGATAGATTCATCTGCGTGTATATATGCGCTAGCTAGCTAGTATCTTATCGATTCTGGTATCTGCACTTTAGGCTTTAATTCGTGAATTACTATCTATTACTCCGTAAAATACTTTTAGAGCATGTTGAATTTGGTATTTTAACTCTTTAATTGTTTCAAATTTATTAGATGTTTTAAACTTTTAATCATGCATAATTTTTATATACTATAGAGTTTGAGATGAAATGGGAATACAGTCTAGTTTGAGATGGAGTGGGAGTCTGGTTTGAGATGATGTGAGAGTTTAGTTTGAGATGAAGTGGGAGTCTCACATTCTCATCACCACTATAAATAAAGGCATTATATTCATCTCAATTCTCATCACCACTATAAATAAAGGCATTATATTCATCTCATTCCCAATCACCATTGAAAGCTCTAAAGAAGCATCATCGATCTTGAATTTAATATTCCTAGCCACTTGAATTCCAGAACATTCGAACGGTATTTTTTTTCATTATTTGGGGAAACTGAATCATATATCTAATTTTTTTTTTCATTATTTGGGGAAACTGAATCATATATCTAATTAAATATTTTGACAAACTTACCGAAGTATATGCTATAGCCAACTAAATAAACTATTTCGGTCGATTATATCGGCTATCGAAAAATCGAAATCTACGCCAACACACAGTATGAACTTACAATTATATTGTACAAAAGTTTACATAAAATATTTCAAACACACTGTACACAAATTTACAATAACACATATATATACAAACATAAAGGATGGGGTGGGAGAAGGGGGCAGCTGCTCCCATAGTGGCTCCGTCTATATATATATATATATATATATATATATATAGGAAGAGGGTTTGGGTGAGAAGAAAGCCGCAGGTGAGAAATGAAAAAGAATCTCAGCTCTAAATAAAAAATATCGCGATTTACGAACTTCAATAATGTGCACTGTGCACAACAATGTGCTCTGAAAGAAGCGATAAAGTGTACTAGAAGGCAAAACATTCGCACTGGAGGAACAAAAATGTCAAACAATTATTGAAAAAAATAAATTTAATATAGGATCTTCAACACAAATCATAAGCGACCATATTAGTAATTAGTGATCAAGATTTAATTGATCTTTTAAAAAAAGTTCGCCATCTAAAATTTAAAAAATGTTCTAGAAGGCACAACAATGTGCACTCTACGACAAACAATATTCACTACGAAGGTACAACATTGTAGTTTGGAAGGCATAACAATCTGCTCTGTATGGCATAACAATGTGCACTGGAAGAAGGAACAATGTGAATTGCAAGGCAAAAAAATTAACTTACACAAAGTTATAATAATGCCACCAATTTTTTGAAAAAAAAAAATCTCCAATTTGTACCTTTGATCTGGACTCAATCTACGAATATAATTACATCATATTTCTCAGACACACGGATATTAGTTTAATTACAATTAAGCATGAGCCTTTGGATTTTTTTTATAATAATTACAATTAATTCATTCTGATATGGAAGAGGAAAAAAAAAAGTAAAGGCGATATAGTGAAAATGAATATTTTTGGTATAAAAGTATAATTGCATAGATGTTAGTATAATTGCCTAATAATTATTATGGTAATTAAACTAAACATGGGTCGTTGGATATACTTTTATAATAATTAGAAAATATAATTACATAAATCATATTACATATCGATTTTTTAAAGATAATTGCAGAAAAACAAGTTATATATTATTCAATTAATTGAGTGATACTTTTGCACAAATAAATATACAATTTCAAATATTAGAATTGTTTATAATTTCATCTTTAATTTTATTATTTTCATCCCTGCATCACACGGGTAATTAGGCAATTATTTGCTCAAATTCAAGAAAGATAACATCAAAAAACATATTCGATTCAACACATTTCATCTGCACTATATAATATTCGTTGTTATAATTTATATAATTGTATATTGAACAAATCCATTTCCTACGACGCACGAGTGAAAATACTAATTTGTTTAAAACAAAATGTAATATAAAATGTTGAAGGGGTACTTATAAAATTCCTATCTCGAGGATCCGTGACATTCACGTTTCTCTTCGTTTTGGCTTGTGCTTTTTAAATCTCATAGTTATCAGTGATATCATAAAAATTTTCTGTTTTCTAATAATCATATTCGTACTTTAAACTCCTAAATATATGTGGGATTATTTAAAGGTCTTAAAACTTTCTCGTACATCTACCCTTGTAGAACCTTTTAGAAAAGGTTCCAGATTAGGCAAAGAGAGTCGAAGATGAGATGTAAATGGCCAACGGGGTTATGGCATTTCTGTTGGCCATTCGAGAAGGAAGATAAAATGCACTAAAGATACACAAAAGTATATGCTCAAGAAGATACCCTTATTCCCACCAAAACAAAAGCTTTGCATTCAAATATCACTAAAGAGAAGCACACAACGAGTATACATAAATGGTGTGTAAAATTGCATCTGCTACATAGAAATGGACACTACATTCTGCTAAATGTATTAGTCAATAACATTGTTCCAAAATGAAATAAAGGCAACAAGCTCTATTCAAATTGCAGGGAAAGCAAAGTTAAAATCAAACATATAGAAGGTATAAAGCAGAAATACATGACAAAAAACGACACCGATCATTCTCGTCAACAAGAAACTTAGTAAAAGAAGCCAAGAACTTTTCCTCCGGCATTTTTTCTCCTGGCTTCCTCGTGGTCCATGATACCGGCAGATGTAGTCAGCACAATGTATCCAAACTGAAAATTCATAAAATAGAATGTGTAAACAAACACACCAAAATCCAAAATAGCTTTTACATCATTATAATTACACATAAAAGTAAGAGTTAATTCTATTTTTAGTCCTAGATTTATAAGTGTCAGTCCACTTTTAGTCCTTTTTTATCTAATCATCCTCATTTGGTCCTAGTATTATTGTGGCATGACCATTTTTGGTCCTTCGTCAACAAAATCATTGAAATGCAGTTAAATACAAGGACATTTCGATCTTTTCTATAAAAAGTAGGTTGACCTACTATATTTTTTATATTTATTTCTTTGAAAAAATTCATAATTAAAGACCGAAATATCCTTTTATTTAACAAAATTTAAACTGTTTTGTTGATAGAACTGAAAATAGTCATGCTACAATAGTACTATGACTAAAAGTGGATGTTTTGAAAAAAAAATGTCTAAAAGTGGACTGACACCTATATATCAAGACAAAAAATGAAATTAAAGCTAAAAGTAATGTACTTCTCATTGCCAAACCCAAGAGGTAATTGCAGAGTTCTGCACCCTAAGGTGATAGGATATGAGATTGACCCTTTTGAAGGAGGGACTCAACTGCTCATCAACAAAGAAATCTTCATTTTGTGACAATTGCTACCACTTGGGTTTTGCAAATATTCAGTGATTTGCCCCAAATTCAACGTGGGAAAAAAATGATAGAAGTACAAATTGATTAATACAGTCTAGACAATCAGATCAAATATACTTGAAAACAAACAATAAATTTATTTGGAGAAAAACCCAAAGGGCTCCCTTTCAGTGTAAAATACAAATCAAGAAACTCAGACATGACTCATGAGCTCAAAATCAAGGAAACTGGAATGCATTTTTCAGAACATAAAATCCATACCAACAATATAAAGCTTTATGAGATAAACAATTTTGAGATCTGTTAGTTTCATATGAGTGACAAAGAATGTGTACCAACATTAATCCTTTGACAAGTACATTACCACAACCCAATGCTCGTCTTGGCCAAAAACAATTAACAGTATGAATCAAGAAAGATCAAAAGTAAACATCTCCAAGTGAAAATATTAATTGAGAGTGTATGATACCTGTCTTGATGGAAGCAACCTTGCAGTCCATCCTTCGATGTCCTTGACACCAATGTCAAAACGAGGACTAATTACACCACACTTGTTTAACCTCCCATTCAACTCAACGACAATTTTACCAGCTCTGTGATCATCCACATACTCAAACTCCCCAATGTATCCTGCAAGACATTCAAGAGTAAGCAAACCAAGACCACCAAACCCATAACAGCAATTGTTCACACAATGAAACAAGCATACCATGCTTCTGCATCACCAGAAGAAACTTGACAATCACTTTTGAGGAAGGCCTAATCATGACCTGTCTCTTTCCCCTCTTCTCAGCATTGTACATGCTCTTCAGAGCATCATTCAACACACTAACTCTCACCATTTTTTAGCAAAGATTCTATATCAAAACCCAAAAAAAAAAGTTTTTTTTTCTCAATAACTGGAAACAAACTGAAATTCAAACAAAAAAGTTGGATTACACAGTAGATAGCAACATATTTCACAAAACTAAAAGGGACAAAGTTATATACTAAAGATCTATGACCCGAAAAAACATAATGCATATGCTATTGCAGCTAAAAATCAACTCTCTAAAGAAAGGGCACCGATATGATTCACGAAAGCAATTGAAGAAACAATCAAACAAAAGATTCGCAAAATGCTGGGCGCATACTACGTCGAAAATCGGAAAATTTATAAGAAAATCCCAGGACAACTTATCCGAACACTGACTCGGAAAACCAACACACACAACAAACAGGGTAGGTATGAGAATAGTGCATCAGTAATCAGAAGCAAAATATGTTTCCATTATTTCTTCTAACTTCTGGATGATTCCAGTGAGGAAAACAAGAAAAAATCACATTACAGCGAGCATAAAATGGTAAACATGAAAATGGTGAAGATGAAAATATATGCAAATGATCTCCTAAACTGAACGAGAAGAGATTGCCTCTGGGATTTCTTTCCAACATCAATGATCAACAGCAAATGGAAAGAAACAACTTCAAGTAGTATCGTTGTTACCTTCCTTTAGGTTCTTCAGCAAACCAGATGGTTTTGTGGTTGTGGAATGGTCGAATGAAGAAGCAGAAGGCAGAACCGATCCCCGCAGAAGCAGAAGGTGAGGGATTCCCAGGGAATGAATGGATTAGGGCTTAAGGGGATTTGTGTTTACTGTTTTGTGTTAATTGGGCTTTTGGATATTATGGATGGGTATGGGCTATTGCGCATTGGCAAAATGAAATCCCTGTATTGATTCATTGGATTTGGAGATTATGCATGGATATGGGCTATTGCCCATTGGGCAAATTATGCTATGGACCCGGGTTCACCTTGCAAGGTAGACCCAAGTCAACGTTCATAATTTTATAACTCTATGTCCACAATTTTAGAACTCTATATTGACAATTTATATATATAATTTTATAACTCTATGTTTACAATTTTAGAACTTTATGTTCACAATTTATATATGTAATTTTAAAACTCTATGTTCACAATATAAAATTATGAAATTGTGAACATAAAGTTATAAAATTGTGAATATGGAGCTATGAAATTGTGAACATGGAATTATGAAATTGTGAACATTGAATTATGAAATTGTGAACATTGAATTATAAAACTGTGAACATGGAGTTATGAAAATGTGAATATGGAGTTATAAAATTATGAACATGGAGTTATAAAATTGTGAACATAGACCCGGGTCCACCTTGCAAGTTGGACTTGGGTACATGGCATAAACTTTCAATCAAAACCTCTTATTAATGAGAATAAATCAACCATGGAGGTGGGAATGGATAAAAAAATACATAATGTAAATACATTTGCCTTCATGCTACTAAGCCACGATCCAATAGATAATCCATCAATTGTACCCCACTGAAGTCTCATGAAGAAATGAATCAAAATAAATTACCATAAGGCCACATTGCAAATACAAAATTTAATTAGTATAAATTTAGTTGCTGCTAAAAGAGTAGATTTGAAGGTTCATAAATTCGTGGAAAATGATAAAATCAATGTTCTACTGTCGTTAAATGTAGTCATGTGCGCTTCCGATCATATTTAAAATAGGGGATTAAGTTCATTTTTTTTTTTTTATAAATTCACTGGGTTTTTCTCCGTCCATTAAACGGTCCGAGTCCATTCATATTTGCTCCGAGATGCCGACACACGAGCTGGCCCAAGGGAATCGTCACTTGTGGAAATCAAACCTGAATTTTCCTCAAATTCTTCCCACAAAAAGAGCTCACTTGTCACTTGAGATACTCCATTGGGTTAGGGGATTAAGATCATGCTTGACTTCTAAACTCACCAAAATTCTCTTTTTGCCATTAAGAAGCCAAATATTCTTCTCTACTCATGATAAAATTAAAAGTTGAGCATACACTCCTCATCTATTGTGTCACTCAAAAAAACCTTTCATTAGGAAACTTTCACCATTTTTTAGTACTTCATAAGTCATGAGATAGCAGATTTAAGCTCAAACTAAACTAGAAGAATATAATATGTTGAAGCAGCTGTTCAATCTCTCTAATAGCTTCAATATAGCCCCTAAAATGGAAGTGCATGTGTTATATTGATCATAAAAAAGTAATAGAACTAGAAAAGTAGCAAGATCCTGTTAATAGTAAATTCAGTCAAATGGTGTCCTTTTATTTATTTTTAGTTCAAAAACTCTCTCAGAGTTTGCAGAAACGAAAAGAACCTCACAAAGTTCCTAAAGAATTTGATCCACCAACAGGTATGACATAGGGCTTTCTCCCTTCGTGCAACAATTTTTCATACGTGTCACTCCAAAATTTACAATGGCCGACCTTTGACTCAGTGTTATAAAGCAGACACTAATTTGTATATCACCTTATCCCAAAAAAAATGGTAAACCTTAAAATTTTACACATTTTGATGAAGACAGCCAGCAGACAGGTACCATAACATACAGTATAATTAAATTAAAGTAGAAGAAATATGTTTCTAAGCCATTTTCTATCCAAATTTCTAGACAAAGTGCTACTTATGCTAATCTTGAATCCAAATGAATTGGGACTGGGGAAACCTTATTATCTGTAGAAATTAAGAGACATTGATTCCCTATGGATGTGATAATGATGTGGCATTTACTTCCACCACTTAATAGTGCCATAATGAAATGAAAAATGTTAGTTACAAATCGTCCATATATATGATCACACACAAACATATACGCGTTTCAAACTCAACAAGCTAAAAATTAAAATATTATAAAGAAAATTCTTTGGCAAGTCTATGATTGTTTGCTATACACTTTTTGTGTATTTTTTGTAAAATTTTAAAATTTATTCACCCCTTCCATTCTAGTCATTTACTTGTCATCACCGGAACCAATTTTTCTCAATCTACCTAACTTTCTTCCTATAGATAGTCAACCTAGAAATATTTGTGTTTCCTTATTAAATGCATTGATGAATATTTGTGAGGTGATCATTATTCTTGTATTTGTAAGCCATAGAAATTATTAAAAGCAATCCATTCTTTTAGGATACATACACTCATATAAATACCATAGAACCAATGACCATTATATTGCATCTCTGCAGATAGACTACATTTTTCCATTTCCTCTTACTTTTCCTTTTTATTGCATTGCAAATCACAATAAAAAGGAAATGGAGTTTTCTTTTCTGCAGATCTCCATCGCCATAATTGCCTTAGCCGCCATTACCCATACATCTTTCGGACAGGCCGCCTGTGATTCTGATTGCATTAAAGGGTTTGTTGCTGCACATAACGCGGCCCGAGAAACTGTTGGCGCTCCACTAGTTAAGTGGAACTCCACCTTAGCAGACTTTGCTGAATCTTATGCCACCAAGAGGTCCGCTGACTGTGCGGCGCAGCACTCACAAGGACCGTATGGAGAAAACATCGCGATGGCCTCTGCTGAATTGTCTCCGGCGGATTCCGTGAAGTTGTGGATGGATGAGAAGCAATACTATGACAACACGTCAAATTCTTGCACCGGCGGAGAGTGCCACCATTACACGCAGGTGGTTTGGCGCAACACTGCGAGTATTGGCTGTGCTAGGGCTACGTGCAAAACTGGTTGGATGTTTGTCACCTGCAACTATTACCCTCCGGGCAACTATGTGGGTGAACGTCCATTTTAAAGACAATTTTCTTTCTTGATTAGTATGATCTTGTGAAATGCAACAGTGCATTATACAAAAAATATAAATATTTAAAAACTACAATATTATCACTAGCTAATGTATTATCATGAAACAAATATGTTTTATGCATGGTTGTTGATTTAATATAATTCAATTTTGAACTTTTTCTTTTACTTCTGACTAGCTATACTTGATTTTTTTCTGGGTTCATGTATAATACAAGAACACTCTTTCATATTCTGCACTCAATTAACTACTTAATTTATGGCGTTAAGATTAAGTAACTTTTGCCTATCAATTTGATAAGAGATTATGGAAATAATGGCTAAGAAAAGAAGGGCAATTTGATATAAGAGATTATGATTGACTATTGCAATGTTAAGAAATGGTGAAGAAAAGAAGGGAATTGACATAGATCAAGTTTAATTTGTTTTTATTAAGGCGAGTCATTGGCCTGTGGGAATAGGCACCACTCCAAAATGTCTCTTTATAGAATTGAAGAAACACTAAACCTTGCTAGTAAAGATTTATTAAGCACAATTGTTGGTCACATTCAAAACTTCAAAGTTGGTCTTTCAGACGTCATATCATCATACCAGGTGATATCAAAACTTGATTAAAATGTGTCTTGTTTGCCTCATATAAAACATCAATTCCTTGTCAAGTCACCTAAGCACAATTTTTTTTTTTTAAAACAGACCTAAGCACAATTAATCAAACTAAAAGAGTATTTAGGACACTTTATCACACATGTATGTTGTTGAATTGATTAACCATAAGATCTGATACAAACATTATTACAAAATGAACAAAAAAAAAAAAAATTCTAACATTAGCTAGGAATCTTATTTATTATTCTGTTTTTTTTTTTTGAGAAATTTATTATTCTGTTTTAATTCTAAAGTAATCCTTTTTCTGTTGTAGCCCACAATTAAGATGATTAGTGATTGTGGGTTTACCTCATCAACTAAAAAATGGATCAGATATATTTTCCTTCTCCTTTACGTCTTGACATGATTGAAATATCTCTACGTTTTCATTTTTGATAGGAGGCACCAGGAGCACACAGACCCTAGACGTGGAATTGTTATACTATGGATTAATGGCAATTGTTATACTATGGATTAATGTTCACCTTGTATTGTGGATTCTGGTTCAGGATTAAACTTGCCATGAATCGGCTAGGAAAAACTGGGCATGGGCTTCACCGGGATTAGCTTGAACCTCATCCCAAGCAAATATGGCATAATTAAGTTACTCACTCTATTTTACTCTTATTAAATTAAATAAATTAGTAGCTACAACAAAATGATACATATGTATTTCTTTAACATAAAATTATGTGTCTACAATGCTTTTTTTTTTTTTTAAAAAAATTATTCATCTTTTCAAAAAAAATTATTCATTATCAATAAATTAAATTAAATAAGATAAATAATTTCATTAGTTATATTGTCTTTACTTCTCTCTAAATGCAAAGATTATATTCTTTACATTCAAATTCATCAATTGATATTCATTACATTGTCTATTATCTTCTTTTTACACTATCTTGTAATTAAATATCAAAGTTATAATACAAAATAATGTTATATATTTATTTATCAAGTATTTTATTAATACCATGAAAAAAATAGTTTGAAGCTAATTATAGTAACTACTTGGGGGATTGGTTGACAAAGAGAGTATTCAAATAACCCAACAAATTGAAGTGGAATCAGTCTATTTTACTCTTATTGAATTAATTAAATAAAGGGAAAATTGTAATTTATGCCCCTGCATAATATGTCAATTATCAATGTCACCCATGAATTATTAGTGGTGTAAATGTTGTCCCTCAATTTTTAAAACGGTATGTATATTTCCCTTCCCGTACCATGCGGGAGGGGCAATATACGTACCATTTTGACAATTGAGTGGCAACATTTACACTTGGGAGGGGCAATATATGTATTGTTTTGAAAATTGAGGGATAATATTTACACCACTAATAATTAAGGGGTGGCATTGATAATTGACATATTATAGAGGGACATAATTAAATTACAATATTTTCTTAAATAAATTAGTAGTTACAGCAAAAAAAAAAAAAAAAACAATACATATACATTTTCTTTAATTTGGAATTATGTGTCTATAATGCTTTACTTAAAACAAAAAAGAGTACTCATTATCAATAAATTAAATAAGAAAAAAAATTTCATTATTAGTTATATTATCTTTATTTCCTCTAATGCAAAGATTCTTTACATTCAAATTCGTCAATTGATAATCATTACATTGTCCCATTTCACGGTAACTTCAAAGAAAAATAAATGGATGGAGGACTATTAGTGGTAGCTTTTAAAAAATTGAAGAACTTATATTGGTAGCTAGGTTTGTAAGTTTAGGACCAAAGCTGGTAGCTCTTCAGCAAACTCAGAAGACCTTTAGTAGAATTTACTCTTACTAAAAAGTCCGTAGCCGCTACTTGAAGGTTGAAAGTGCACTGTAGGTGATGTTTACTTTATGACCTAGTTGGTAAAAGATTATAAAAAGATAAATCTATTCTAGGTTGGTCAGTTATGAGGACAACCCTAGCCAAATTGGTTGAGCGCTAGGTAATCACAAAGTTTCAAATTTAATTTCTAGTGAATGGTTGAAAGCGGTCTACTGATGTTCTTAGCTAATTTGAGTTGGTTTGTAATGTGCTATATATACATACATGTATTTATGTATGCATAAAAATTCAATATATATACCGGTACGTCATGTACAGATATACTATGCGACTAAGGGCATCCTCATTAGTGGATCATGATGTGATTTTTGAGGAAGCATGGTCGATCGATGTGAGGGAGAGAGGAGATGAGAGAAACTTTTGGGTCTTTGGGAGGAGAGGTTTTTGGACTAAGCAAGTGGGGCACGCATGGAGGAGAGAGGGAGCGCCTGTTCGCATGTTCAACCCGCCCAGCGAATGGGTATATAAGAGCTTCTGTTTCTTTTCTTATTATTATTATTTTGATCAGAATTGCTTTTTTTTTTTTTTTTTTTTTAATATTCCTTCCAATATTCACTTTCATACCCACACCTACAAAAACTTCTCAAAAATTACAACGTAACTATTGAAGATGCTCTAAGCATGTAAAATCAAAACGATTTGTTCTCTAGTATCTTATACATCATCCCTAGCTACCCTACATAATGGCATGCCAAAAGTTCAAGTAGTGATTGACCATAAATTTGAAAGTTTCCCAGAAATGGCAACAAGATAAAACCACCCATTCTGATTTCATCATGTTAGTTTATTTGAATTGGATTTGAGATTCACATGCATTTCTAGCAGTGGTCATATGATATGGTTGTAAGTGGGTGCCAACCAAATTTTTTTTTTTTTATATAACAAATAAGAAATGAGCTCATAATCTAAAATCTAAAAATTATGTAAAAGTCATTGATGGTATGATTTTAATAGGAATAAAAAGCATGTAACTGTAATAAGTTGGATTCATAATTTGTATCTTGTATTAACTTTTTGTGTGCTTACAAATTCTTTCTAATTTTACATTTATTTCAGTCTGGTAAGATTTTAACAAAAAAAAATGTGTATTAATAATTCGTATCTTGTGTTTAACTACTCGTATGCTTACAAATTCTTTCTAGTTATACTCCTTCTCCTCCTCTTCTTTTTTTTTTTCAATTTACATTGCTAAGGTCATTTGATACGTACGTTAGTTAATGAAATAAATGAAATAACTTGCATGTTGTGTTTATTTTGTTTTACACTAGCTTATAAATCCTTTCAAATTGTATATATCTTCTTTGCTACCTTCTTGATATATTGACTATTTCTATTGTCTTTTTTTTTTTTTTTATCAGCTATCAGCCATTTGCCAAACACTCCTAATATATTTGATCTAAATCCTAAATATAGCCAATGTGTAGAGTAGGGTATGCACTTCAATTCTCTAATCATATAGGATTGAAGGTCAATATATCTTTATCGATCCTTCTTGAAGTTATAGAATCAAGTTATGCCCAAAGATTACTTGAATTTGTGTGATAGTTTAATTTGTGTTCTCCATTTCTGGGTTTTTAGTAAATAGCTAAAATATTATGTGAGTGCACATCAAATCTCAAAATGATCTCAAAAAGGTTTGCACTTGTGTACACCTGTACCATAGACGTAATATTTGAGTGTTCGAATATTTTGTAATAACCCATTGTATCTAATGAAATTGATGCTGCAACACTCTTAACACTCTGGAAAAACGAATCAATTTTAAGGAATGTGTGTTTCACATATCTTGGATTAATCGTTTACTGTACCATTTTTTGAGGAACTTTTATTTTGATTTTTTTGTTAAAATTCCTTACACTCCAGTTAACCCCCGTTAACTGAACTATATACATAAAAGGGACGAATGGAGTATTATTTGAGGGGTGGGGGTATTGGTTCTTCATATTGATGGTTTCTTAATTAGAAATAACTTTTGAAATATTACACATTTGATCTAAAATAAAAAATAACATACATGCCATAGTGTAATATTTATATTTTCTTATAAGAATATGTGTTATATGTGTTACTTGTACATATAAGCATATATTAAAATATACACACTAAACTAGCTGCATATTTTATAACAAGTATGTTGAGACTTCAATTCACTTTAGTATGCCTAATAAAGCGACCAAGAATGAAGAGCATTGCGGTGACATATATGATAAATATAATTTTTCTATACAAAGGGAAGGAAAATAAAAAAGAGATTATATGGTTTCTACTACATGTCGCTATTCCAACAAGGTTAATAGAAAGTAGGAGTTTTTAATTAAGGATCCGTTTGAAGGCTTAAGTGAATGAAGGCCAAGTGGCAAAGCTACAAATAGCTTGCAATTTAGTGTGGAGTTTTGCACACGTTAACTTCTCTATGGATGTGTTTAATGGAGCAATTTCCGTTTCGATTAATTAAGATCGATTAATAAGAGTTAATTTCACAAGAGGTCCCTTGTCTTTGGTCACAATTTTAAATTTAATTTTAAACTATTGTTTTTGACGTTTAACATTCAAGACTATTATATTTTGGACAATTTTAGTCATTCTCATGACTTTTCCTATTTTTAGTAAGGGCATTTTTGTCTCTTCATATTTTTCTTTTGTTATTTTTTTTTTCAATTTCACCGCTTTAGTTGGTTTAGGACTTTACTAAAATCCGGTTGAAAAATATGATTACTAAAAAGCAGAGGTGACCTAAAGTCCTAAACCAATTAAACTGGTTGAAACCAGAAAAGTAACAAAAGAAAAATATGAAAGACAAAAATGCCCTTACTAAAAATAGGAAAAGTCATGAGAAAGACTAAAAGTGTCCAAAAAAAAATAATAGTGTGAGTTGTTAAATGGAAAAAACGATAGTGAGACTAAATTTGAAATTGTCACCAAAGGCAAGAGATCTCGGGTGGAATTAACTCGATAAATAAATAAAATTTAATTAATGGCAAATTAAATAAAATCAAGAACTAGAAGTAAATAACTGAAAATCAAAGTAATTATTAATAACGACCAACTAATATTACAGCACACGATCAGACAAGGAAAACATGTAGCAACATAGTATAGGTAGATCACTATTAATTTTGTTGCAACAAGCAAACAATAATAATGACAGACTTAAGTACATACTCATAATGCATCATCAGTAATTAACCAGTGAATACAACAAACACAAACACCACATACATTGCCTAGGAATGTTCGTTATTGACTCATTATATTATATTCATTCGCACTTGAAGCCATCAGGGATAGTTTTGTGGCAAGCACTAAAAAGAACACTCAAAGCAACAGACATATTGAGGTTGATGATCCCAAGCACATTGGCCTTAAGGGCAGTGCAAAGGCAAGCTGCGACCTCCAAATCAGCAAGCCCTTGGAGAACAGCACAGCAAGGGCCTGTTGTGGGGCCCCCAACACCCACACTGCCCAGTCCAAGGATTTCAACACAGGCACCAAACTTCAAAGTGTCCCTTGGGCAGAATGGCGGCTTGGATGATGATGGGGAGGGTTTGGGTTTGGGTTGTCTGCATGGTTCACTGCAGGCTGTGGTGAATGTGGCTAAGAGGAGAAGAAGAAGGGAGAGGATGAAAGTGGTGGAGAAGAAATAATTGGTGTTGTTGCCCATAGCTCTAGGGAGAGTAGTTGGGATAGATAGATGTTGCTAAGGAAATGTATATATAGGGTAAAAGGAAAAGTAGTAGGCTAACCCCATTTTGGTAGGGTTTTTTCGTCTTTTGTGTAACTTAGGGTTTTCATCCACGATTAATTTCGTTGTTAAATTCTACGCATCACTAAAGGTGGGACAGTTGGTTTTGAGATTTAAAGTTGCTCCATACCCAAATCAAGGATCGATATAATCTTCTCTTGATCTTTATATTAGAGCAAATTGTCATTTTGGTCCACTGACTATAGGGATCCTCTTAATTGCAGTCCACGACTTTGAAAAGTGTTAATTGCATACCATGACTATTCAATTTTCGTTAATTTTGGTCACTCCGGCCAAATTGCCGGCCAAATCTCATCGGAATTTCTTAAACCTTAAAATAACGAGGGCATTTTTGTCATTTTCCCTTTCCAGAACATTTCGTTGCTAAACTCCCACCGGCTTGTCATCACCTTGCGAAAACCCTATAGTTCATCATTATTTGGTCAAGCAAGTTGCTCGCCGGAGAAAAATGATAGCTCGCTGGAGAAGAAGAAATTGAGTGTGAAATGATTAAAATGCCCTTGTTATTTTAAGGTTTAGGAAATTCTGGTGAAATTTGGTCGGAAATTTGGCCGGAGTGACCAAAATTGACAAAAATTGAATAGTCAAGATATGCAATTAACACTTTTGAAAGTCGTGGACTGCAATTGAGAGGATCCCTATAGTCCGTGGACCAAAATGACAATTTGCTCTTTATATTATTAATTTGTGACTATTATGTTAGGGTCTAGGTCTAGTAACCCTAACCATGTCAACCAATGATCGGTTCATTTCCCTACAAGAGAGATTTTAAAAAATGTGGAAGTCTTGATTCACATGATATTAAAAATTAGCCGCCATTTAATCTGTATAAGTATTTGGTTCTCTATAGATGTGAACAATTGAGAAATCTCAATCATGTATTGTCAATTATCTCTTTGATTGCTTTTGAGAAGCAACGCATGAGGATCCGTTGATCGCTGGATATATTATGTATTTAAATATATATGTTGGTTTTGACTGAAATTTCCATAAAGAAGGTTTCAAGTTTGAATTTCATGTCGATCAAAATTATATTAAAAATATATTACTAATAATCTCTTTACGTTCAATTCTATATTACGTTCAATTCTAAAAGAAAAAAAGATGTGTGTTGTTTAATTTGTTTAATTTGGTAAACAAATTTAACTCTTATATTAGCAACATTTGAAGAAAAAAAAAGAGTTAAAGTGGTTAGACTGTTGACTTAGTAATCATAACTTTACAAATTCGATTCCACTGCTTAAATTAGTTGCGTAGTTTACTTAATATACACTCTTAGATAATGATTTCGAATTTTCTTTGTCACCCAGAAAACAAAGTTCACAAGGGTGATGCCAATTACAATGTACTACATTGTAATCTTTGTTGGGGTAAGGGTAGGCTTGTGAGGAATCATTATTGTGTGGACTATGGTCCATACAACTGTGTAGACCATCCATACTATCAAATACTGTACATTCAATACATAGATAATGTACTTTTAATGTATTCAAAATAACATTGTATTTAAGAAAAATACATTATTTGAGCGCTGAAAGTATATTATTTTGTATAATAATGTACATTCAGTACACGAATAATGTATTTTAAAAATATTTAAAATGTACTTTTTATAATGATTGATACAGTCTTGTGTAGAACATCCTCCGCACAATAATTTGCCGTTGTGAGGTGTGGTTGGATGGCAGTTGGTTATATTGGGAAATGATGTACATTCTCTTTATTGCTTCATTGTCCTGTGCTTTGTCTAGTCCTGGAATACATACATCAATTATTGAACCATATGAACATACACTACTTACACTATGAATAACAACTACTATTATTTATAAATATTTACAATTGTAACTAATGAGTCACTTAAATCTAAGAGTAGGTATTGTGTGAAATCATTTCACGTAAGATGCATTTAATTAAATTAGTTAAAATGTTAAAAAGTATTACCCGTTTTACATAATACAGACTTACAAAAAATTATTCTAAATTAATTACTTGAACTAAAAGCAACCACAATAGTGATTTTTGCTTAGATTTTGAGGAGTACATATAACTTATGTGGAGGAGAGAGAAGAATTGGGGATTTCCGGCAAGAGATCAGTTTTTTGGAGGTCCAACAGGAGAGAAAAAGTGGAGAATAGAGGCGCAAGCTTGCTAACATCCGGTCGGACGCGTTAACTGCATGCTATGTTTGTTTTTTCCCTTTTTTTTTTTGCATCATACTTGCTTCTTTTTCTTTTTTTTTTAAAAAAAAAAGAAAAGAAATTTCCTCTTTTTCCTTCTTCTTCCTCTCCTCTATCTCCTAATTCGCATTTCAAAAATCACAAAAAAAAAAAAAAAAAACTACTCCTATTGAGATTTCTCTAAGATATTGTCAACTTTGATTAATTAGTTTAATTTGATACTGATTTAACATTTACATTTTCTTAGACTATGTTTCGTGAGCCAGCTTAACATTTTAGCTTGGTTTCAGCTAGCTAAGGATTTTTTCGATCTTCTTTTATTGTTATTAGGTTCCTAATTAAGGGTGCAGCATGGGTGCCGCCCAAACTAAATGTGATGTGTGATATGTAACACTAACTCCTAAGCATACGAGATCTTCAAGACACATGATTTTCACACACAGTGATTTAATTAATGTTTAACATGCATGCCTGGTTCCATGCTTTTAATTTCCTACCATGCTTGAATTGGAGACTTGATTTCCCCCTCTAGACCTTGAGCATTCCATTAATTTAAGAACTCTGATGGAGAGAATTCTAGTTTTTACAGAAGGTTGGGGAGAAGACCAGAGTCTCTGAATTGTTAATTAAAAACTAGCTCACAGTTCCATCAACGTGAGAAGTTATCTGAGCAGTTGAAACTGCTATTTATCTTTAACTGATCAATAATAGAACTATTTTATTTTTAAATTTAAATAGATATTTATGAGCCATAAAATAATAATAATGCATGAGTCATACAAGAATAATAATTATTTTAACATTCTCCCACTTGGTTCATAAATCATAAATTTAATAATAAACATGAAACATAATATGCATAGTATAAGCTAATTCCTTCGTTATGTTGGTTAGAACATGAGTCATCTTTCAATTAGAAACTAATAAGAATCATGACGGTAATACGTCACTAATTTAACGCAGTCCCTTCGATGTATCACAATATTAATTTCAAACTCAATATGATTCATAATGATATTTTTCATTATGGTCCACGATGATAATGACTTTGTCAAATACAAATCCTGTTCATATTGACATAAAACATTTATGTATATATATTTCAAAACTAAACAGGATACTTAATACAGAAACGAAACTATATTGAGCTACAAGTATCAAATATATCAAAAACACAAACCTTAACAATAATGTTAATAGTTTTCAATAAGCCATTATCTCAACATGCTCATTAAATGCCTTTGGTGGCAAGGCTTTAGTTAATGGGTCTGCAATCATTAATCTGCTAATATGTTCAATGATACTCTTCGTTCCCAAACATCTTCTTTAATGGCAAGATACTTCAAATCAATATGTTTAACACCACTTGTATACTTGTCATTTTTAGAAAAGAAGACTATTGTGGCTTTATCACAACAAATTTCAGCGGCTTGGCAATACTGTCGACAATTTTAAGTCCGGAAATAAAATTTCGCAGCTACAATCCATGATTTGTGGCCATAAAACATGCCACAATGCAAACTTAGCTTCTATAGTGGACGTAGCAATGACAGTGTGCTTCACACTTTTCCAAGAGATAGCCCCCTCGGCTAAAAGGAATAGATATCCAAATGTGGACTTCCTTGTGTCCAAACACCCGGCAAAATCTGAATCTGTGTATCCTGTCACCTCAAGGTAATCAGACCGCTTATAAGTAAGCATGTGCTCCTTTGTGCTTTGTAAGTATCTTAACACCTTCTTTGCAGCCTTCTAGTGATCCATACCAGGATTGCTTTGATATCTACCAAGCATCCCGATAGCAAAGTTAATGTCTGGTCGGGTACATGTTTGGGCATACATCAAACTCCCAATGACAGATGCATACGAAATCTTTTTCATTTCCATTTGCTCCATAACTTCTTTAAGTTTCACTTTTCGTGGTTCAACACTCCCACTTATGTTATCATTCTCAATGAACTTGGCATTTCCAGTTTCAACAATTCTTGTAATATGGCTAGGACAATAAAATCTATACCCTTTAGATTTATCTGGATAACCAATGAAAATTCCACTAGTTATTCTTGTGTCCAATTTCTTTTCATGTGGATTATAAATTAAATGCGTATCTCTGCCGGGCATCCGCAAATATGAAGGTGCCTTAAGTTGGGTTTCCTTCCTGTTCAAAATGTGTTTTTGAAACTGCCTTGCTAGGAACCCTATTTAATAAATAAGCGGCGGTTTTTAAAGCATATGTCCACAATGATAAGGGTAAAGAAGTGATAAGTGCCAAAATGTTCATGTTTTCACCTTGCATTTAAGTTTATAATCCTTGTCATTTGCTATAATTTTCCCAAAATGTTCTCATTTGATTCATTTGTGTGTTTAGGCCCAATTCTTGGTGATTTAGATGAATTGAATGATTTTTGGAGCATTTCGGATGCATGTATAGATGAATTGAATGATTTTTGGAGCATTTCGGATGCATGTAGAGTCAATGGGAGCCAATGATGGAGCATTTCGGATGCATGTAGAGTCAATGGGAGCCAATGAAAAGCTATGAAGATGAGAGAAACACCTCTAAGAGAGCCAAATTATGGTGTTTTTAATGGTCTTGGTCATTTGGACAAACAAAGGCAAAATTGGAGCAAAAGAGCAAGAAGTTGAGATTCCCGCACAATTCGTCCACTGCTCAGTTTTTTAGCCATATCTCTTCGTAGGAATGTCCAAATCAAGTGTTCTTTATATCATTGGAAAGCTAACTTAAAGGGCTACAACTTTGATGAGACCATATACACAAATTCAAATGGTTCGGGGGTCAAAAATGGCCTAGAAGTCGAACATTGTGCACAGGAGCACTGCCCGGTGGCCACAAGTCTGGCCACGGTCGTGGCCAGACCCGTGGCCACAAGGCAGTGCACACTGCCTGGTGCCCACAACCGTGGCCACGGTCGTGGCCAGCACTCTGCACTACTCTGCATCGCGTTTTTTACACTTTAAATGGGGATTTTTCCACCCCAAAAAGCCATCTCTCATTTTATCTTTATTTCCTAGCTAGGGTTTGTTTAGAATAGCATAGAATAGGGTAGAATACTAGTTTCCTTTCACTTCCAAGCATCAAAAACATTGCAAAAGTTGGATCCAAAAGCTCAATAGTGAAGTTCTTCTTATCTATTTCTCCTTTTAATCTCTCTTTATGCTTTGATTTACTTCTTTAATGTTTTGCATCTATTGTTATATTATGAGTAGCTAAACCATTTGGGACTAGGATTTGGTTTGATTTCTTGCTATTGATGCCTAAATAAGTTGTATTGCATAAAGGGGATTATTTGGGTATTCTAGGGTTAGTTGTGTGACTTGGATTTGTGATGATATTGTGTATAATTGTTGGATCCCTTTTATATGCATGTTTTGGAGTGTGTTTGTTGCTACGAGAGTAGAGCTTGTACACTAGCCACACATTCACACACTTAATGCCTAATACGAGAGTATTTCGGGTATTAAGGAGTATTTATGCTTTGTGTTCTTGTTTAGGCAACTTTAGGATGGATTGTCACGAGAGTGGAGTTCATAGTGAGGTTGCAAGTCCAAATAGCTACGAGAGTGGTATTTGGACATTTTTGTGCATCTCACTTACCCTATGCCTTGTTTTAATCCCCTAATCCTAAATAGAATAATTGGTATCTTAGCTCGAATCAACCAAGTCCCGGTCCTTGTTTAATTTGTCTTTTGCTTAATCATATCAACCCAACTCTTTAACGATAGGCCTAGCTTCTATAAGAATAGTTTTAGCTTGTGCTTAACTCCACCTTGCATCAATTCCTAACATTACAAGAGCCATCTCCAGTGGAACGATATCTAAACTCTATACTGTGATTTGATAATTGATGGACCCGTGAAAAAAGTCCTTGTCAAGAAGAATAACTCATCATACTCCTAACCATTTCCATTAAGGTTCGATTACACCTCTCTGCAACACCATTTTGTTGCGGTGTTCCAAGCATTGTGTATTGAGCACAAATACCACGTTTTTCAAGAAATTTAGCAAATGGACCAAGGCATTGTTCACTTTCATTATACTTTCCATAATATTCACCACCCATATCATCTTATAATCTTCACATTTATGTCTAATTGTCTTTCAACCTCTTCCACAAATATCTTTAAGGCATTTATTAATTGAGATTTTTCATGCAACAAATAGACATAACCATAACGTGAAAAATCATCAATAAATGTGATGACATATTTTTCTTTTCCAAAAGTTGGAATGTCAAGAAACCACATATATCACTTTGTATAATTTCAATGAGCTGTGTACTTCTTATGGCTACATTATTATTTGTGTGGTTTGAATGTTTTCTTTTAATACAATCTACACAAATACCGAGATCAGTAAAATTCAATTCAGGAAGAATTTCATTCTTTACAAGTCTTTGAATCATTTCCTTGAAAATGTGACTCAAGCGTTTATGCCACAAGTAAGCTGATCTTTCATCCACTAAACTTCGTTTAGTTCCAATACTATGATGTAGGGTTAAAAGAATTTCAGCAAAAAGATTGTCAAGATTTAATTTGTGCAAACCATCAGAAAGAATATCAGAACCAATAAAATGATTATGTTTGAATAAACTGAAACGACCATTTCCAAACTTTAAAGAAAAACCATAAGTGTCCAGTTTTGACAATGAAATTAAATTCCTAGAAACTTAAGGAACATAACGAGTCTCAAACAAATCTAAATGATGTCCAATATCTAAAATTAAACGATAAGTTCCAATGGCTTCTACTAGAGAGCTTTAATTATATATGTTCCCCATGAACACAAATTTCTCATTTGGCTTTATGGTTTGGGTCATAAGGAATCCTTGCATAGTATTCGAAACATGAGTAGTGGAACCAGAATCAATCCACCAAGTATTATAAGAAACTTCGGTTAAATTTGATTTGCAACATACTGATATAAAATGTATACCTCTCTTTTAGAACTATGCCTTACGCTTAAGGAAATCTTTATGAAAATGTCCAAATTTCTTGCAGAAATGACACTTGTTATTCTTGTGTTCCTTTTTGTAGATTTGAGAAGAGGTCTCATTAGTTTTCATTGGTCTTTTCTTACCTTTCTGATTCTTCTTTCCAAACTTTTTACCGACCCTTAACTAACTGATGAGATTACTTGAGTGAATCCCTTGTCCCTTAAGCCTTTTTTTTTCCTCTCGGGTTAGCATTTTATGCAATTTGATGAGTATAATTGTGAGTGTAAAAGAGGGTGTAAAATGTCATTCCGCTGAGGATTGGGACTATGGCACGTACTTGTATGATATGTAGAATTCTAGGCACTAAAATATTGGAATTCACTAGAATCCAAGCAAACTAAGATTAAAGAATGAAAATAAAATAATGCAAAATAAATAAGGGATAAACTATATGATAAAAGAGTGGGGTCAGATTAGGGGTATTGCATTATTGATGCTCTAACAATCTCAAAATTAGGGAAAAACAATTAACCAAGGGATTTATTGGCAATGCACTCAAGAATTCAAGTTAGCTACTTTCGTAATCAATAACAAGAATTAGGCTAAGATTGCCTCACTTTCGTGATGCATCAATCTTAACCTTAAAACACAAAAGCATTATAAGCCCCCAAATTACCCCTATTCTCATAGTAGGAAAAATTGGGTTGAAATTGGTTAGGCTGAGTCTTTCACCCAACTTTCGTTGTGATGAAATTCTCTCCAAAACAAATCAATAAAAGCTGCGCATCAATTATCAATAAGAGGAAAATATAATCCAACTCAAACATAAACCCTAGGTAAACAATTATTTCGCTTTATGCAATAATCACAAATCTAGCATCAAGAATAGCAATAGGACCCTAATCCAAACCCAAAAACTAACTACTCATGCATCATAAAAGTAAACAAAACAAAGCAATAATAAATAACCATAAACATTGCAAGAAATCTGAGAAGAAAGTAAATAAAGGAATAAGAGAACTTTACTGATGAAGAACAAATCCAACTTCAATCCGAGATTCCAAGCTTGAAATTAAATAATCTAATATAAAACTAATCTAAACTATGCTAGGGAAATATAAAGAGAAGGGGAAAAATAAACTAAAACTAACTAGGGTTGGGAACTCCTTAAATTGTAGAGAATATGTAGAATATATAGGAGATAGATGGGCCTTGGGCCCATGAGACAAATTCCAATTCTTTTCCAATTCTTATTCTTGTTTCATATTCTTCCTTGGTAATTTCCTTTTCTTTCAAAACTTGTCCAAAATGTTCCAAAATTCTTCCTTTGCTGCTCCTTGTGGATAATTCAACCCTTGTGACAATATAACACACAAACAATTCTCAATTTCACTAGGATAAAGAAAATAAGCATAAAAACAACTCAAATAAGGGGTGAATTATTGTATAAAATAGTAGATATCACAATTCGAGCTTCCACTTATCTTTAATGGAATTATAGTTCACTTAGAATGTCTCATATTCGTGAGGCAAAGAATTTAAAATAAATTGAACAATGAAAGTATCACTCACTTCCATTTCCATGAACCTTAATTTTGCTACTAAGCTTAACATCTCAGTAACATGATCATGCATGTAACACGAACCATCAAATTTCATTACTACAAGAATGTAGACATTTAGTGACAAATTGTCTGTGACACTTTGTAATTTAGTCACAAATAATACCCTTCTTGTGACCAAAAAAATAATTCAACACTATTATATGGGATAATTGTGATGATATGATTTTTGGTCACGAATAATATGGTAATTGTGACAAGTAAGTATTTGTTACGATTAAGTTGTCACTATTACTAGCATAATAGTGTCGTAACATGCATTGTCACTATTTGTTGTCACTAAATGTATTTGCATTTTGGCGGCATTATAATTATGGCGGGAACGAATGTAATTGTGACAAAATATAATGTGGACACAAGTTTTTGTACTTTTTGTGACAAATAGTTGTTGGTCACTCTTGTTTATAATATTTGTGACAACATTTTTTTGTCAATAAAAATACAATTGGGTCGTACCATTAGAAATGAGAAATAATTGTGAGAAAAATACTGTTGTCACTAATATTGCCATTTTTTGTGATGAAATTGTTACAAATATTTGTGACGCCCTATAATTTCGTAACAAGAATTACTAAATTGTGACAATAATTGTTTTTATTTCAAGTTTTGTCACTAATTTATGATAATTGTGACGAGTAATTAGTTGTTACAATTACTTTGTCAGTATAATTAAATAGATGAATATTGTGTGAAGTTATGTTGTAATCAATGTTTGCCACTAAAATTGCATTCAAGTTGGTGTCAAGTAATTTGGTGTGAACTAAGTATTAAATATTGTGGTCACTTAAAATTCAACTAGTTAGTGCCACTTAAAATGAATGTAATTGTGAAAATACATTTTATTTTTTTGAAAGGATGAAAATACATTTTATAATCACTCATTTTAAACGTTCTTTTGTAACAAATAAGTTTCACTATCACTTATCTTACTAATTTGTCATATCAATATTTTTAAAATTAAAATATATATGTTTAGTACGGATAATATATTTCAAAAAGATTTAATAAAATTATAATCATACGTTGGAGATACCAGAAGGATCAATTGCTGAATACGATTGGCTTAGATATTTCACAAATTGGAAACCAAAATTCCTAAGCTAAACAAATTGGAAACATCAAAATAGCATCATAAATAAAAAAAAATCCAATTCACTGAATCATACGTTGTATTCAAATATTTAGCTTAGGAATTTCACAAATTGGAATCCAAATTCCTATACTCAGCTTAGGTATTTCACAAATTGGAAACGAAATTCCTATACTCAGATTATTACGAACACTAGAGCAATTCAAATGTTCAGTACAGTTTAGGGATTTCACAAATTGGAATCCAAATTCCTATAATCAGATTATTATTATTATTGTTGTTATATATATATATATATATATATAGATCAAATGCGGTGAATGTGTTCAGGTGAAATGTGCGGTGAGATAAGAGCTATTGATCTTGCCAAAATCAATGTCATGAATTAATAATGATTTAAAAAAACGCGGTGGTAATTTGGTCATTTCCGTATTAGTCAAACTTAAGGTGCGTCAATTATTGAAATTTAAGGTGCGTCGGTCTAAAATATAAAGTTTGTTGATTTGCTAACTATTAATACGCTTGTTGAATTATCGAAATAATATGGTTTAACAATATGAGCGGTAAAATTTACTGATTGTGTACAAAATCCACACTTACATTAAAAAAGTGACGTAATAAAATCTAATATCACCAATTAGCAACCCAACTCAATATTTTTTGGGACGTCACGAGCTACTACCCTATTGCCTCCTTCGGCGTAAGAATGTCATTCCTAGGGAGCTTGTTCTTTTATCAATAAGGCGTCTTCTTCCCTAAATTTGATTCAAAATTAATCAAATTAATTGAATGACTACCCTAACGACAATAGTCTATTATTTATACATAGCCATACAATGTAGTACAATTTTTACAATATGCTTGTATCAAATATATAATATAAAATAAATTATATATAATAAAAAATTGGTAATGGACCAATTAATAGTTAAAGCTAAGTATATTTTTTTGGTTGATTAGGTAAGAATTGCTCAAATAAAAATTCAAATAGGTTGATTCAAAATTAATCAAATTAATTAAATTATTACTCCTAACCACATTAGTTTATTATTTGTACATTAAGAGCCATCTAATGTAGTATAATTTTTACAATATGATTGTATCAAATATATAATATAAAATAAATTATATATAATAAAAAATTGGTAGGGTTCCAATGAGATCACTTGTTTAGGTAAGATCGTAAGATCAGATCTTGTGCATCCATGTAATAATTTTTAATGGTCTAGATTGATTGACACATACTCCGTTCGCACACATTTAATCACCGTTCGCATACACTTCACCTTGGAATTTTAATCAATCTAGACCATTAAAATATTTTGAGATCAAATCTTGTACATCAATCTAAAAATTTTGATGGTCTAGATTGTTTGACACACCCACTCCGTTCGCACACATTTAATCAACGTCCGCACACACTTAATCACGGTTCGCACACATTATTTTATCACTGTTCACACACATTTCAACTTAGAATTTTAAATCAATCTAGACCATTAAATTATTACATGGATGCACAAGATTTGATCTCACGATCTTACCTAAACAAGTGATCTCATATGATCTTAACTGTGATACCCCGAAATTTTAAAACCCAAAATTTATTTTCATATTGAGATTATTTCAGATTTATTATTAAATCTAATATTCTTTAAGAATATTTCTTTATAATTATGTACCTTTCAAAACAAAGGTTGTTTCGCGAACTCTGGACCAACATATTTCAACTCAAGTTATTGTTTTAAAAGGGGTCCAGATGTTGTTTGAAATTAACCTATTGTAAAAATTTTATCTCAAAGGATTATTTTGTGCAAAAATATTAATATTAATATTTTGGTACCAAGCTTATGAGATAAGATTCATCCATATTTTTTTATTATTATTATTAGTAATATTATTATTATATATAAGTGTGGATAAGTATCCATATATATTATTATTATTATTATTATTATTATTATTATTATTATATATATATAGATCATATTTCGTATATATATATATATATTGTGATAAGATGAAAGCAAAGTCCCATTTCTTCATCTTCATCCTCAATTCGAGAGAGAGAGAGAGAGAGAGAGAGAGAGAGAGAGAGAGAGAGAGAGAGAGAGAGAGAGAGAGAGAGAGAGAGAGAGAGAGAGAGAGAGAGAGAGAGAGAGAGAGAGAGAGAGAGAGAGAGAGAGAGAGAGAGAGAGAGAGAGAGAGAGAGAGAGAGAGAGAGAGAGAGAGAGAGAGAGAGAGAGAGAGAGAGAGAGAGAGAGAGAGAGAGAGAGAGAGAGAGAGAGAGAGAGAGAGAGAGAGAGAGAGAGAGAGAGAGAGAGAGAGAGAGAGAGAGAGAGAGAGAGAGAGAGAGAGAGAGAGAGAGAGAGAGAGAGAGAGAGAGAGAGAGAGAGAGAGAGAGAGAGAGAGAGAGAGAGAGAGAGAGAGAGAGAGAGAGAGAGAGAGAGAGAGAGAGAGAGAGAGAGAGAGAGAGAGAGAGAGAGAGAGAGAGAGAGAGAGAGAGAGAGAGAGAGAGAGAGAGAGAGAGAGAGAGAGAGAGAGAGAGAGAGAGAGAGAGAGAGAGAGAGAGAGAGAGAGAGAGAGAGAGAGAGAGAGAGAGAGAGAGAGAGAGAGAGAGAGAGAGAGAGAGAGAGAGAGAGAGAGAGAGAGAGAGAGAGAGAGAGAGAGAGAGAGAGAGAGAGAGAGAGAGAGAGAGAGAGAGAGAGAGAGAGAGAGAGAGAGAGAGAGAGAGAGAGAGAGAGAGAGAGAGAGAGAGAGAGAGAGAGAGAGAGAGAGAGAGAGAGAGAGAGAGAGAGAGAGAGAGAGAGAGAGAGAGAGAGAGAGAGAGAGAGAGAGAGAGAGAGAGAGAGAGAGAGAGAGAGAGAGAGAGAGAGAGAGAGAGAGAGAGAGAGAGAGAGAGAGAGAGAGAGAGAGAGAGAGAGAGAGAGAGAGAGAGAGAGAAGCAAGTTTCAAGCTCCGATCACAAATTGTTCGGTAAATTTCTATTTTAATCGGTTCAAAAGCTTTGTTTTCCTTCCTAGATCATGAATCTAAGTTAAGATTTCTTAAATTATGTTGTTATGGTGTTGATTTTGATCCTAGGGTTTAAGGTGAAATTTGGGGAAAAGATCCAAAATCCATCTTATGGTGTTATAATGCTATCAAAGAGGTAAGAAATCCCTTAAGTTGGTTTAGTCACTTGAAATTGGATAATTGATTGTTTGGTTGAAATATATGGATGTATATGCTTGTATATGTTATGATTATGTCCATATAGGCTTACTTATGAAAATATTGAAAAGTCAAGATAGATTCTGGCAGTAACTTCCGAGATTTATTGGGAAAAATTGGTAAGGTATTTTGATCCTATTTTTTTAGAGATGTAGTTCTATAAGTGTAGAACCCGTATATAAAATTTCATAATGATCGGAGTAGTATAAGTATGGTTTTCGAATTTTTCTCCAAAACTGGTCCAGAGAGGAAAATTTCGGACAGCACACTGCCAAGGGCAAAAATGGAATTTTCTGTGTTTATTCGCGAACCAAAATGACCAAAACTTTTTATGAACATCAATTACTATAAGTTGGGGTTCTACCATAAAAATTTCAAGTGAAAAAGAGTTCGGGAACTATTTTTACCGGCTCAATCTTTCGGACTGCGCCAAGCTGAATTACTGTCCAGAATAGGCGGAACGTGTTGGACGCGGCCCTGGACGCGCGTCCAGTGGAGTCCACTAGGTTCGAGAGTAAGATCAAATTGTTTAAGCTTTGATTATTATTATTGATGTTTAGATGATGGGGTTGTAATGAACCTAAGAGGTTATGAGAATGATTATAGATTCAGGATGAATGAGTATCATGGGTTGTTTAATGAGTTTGTTAATTAATGATGGTGGATTAAGGTAATGATTAAAAGTACTTAAGGATTAATTATGGTGATTATTGAGTAATGAGAGGATGCTAAGATTATGATGTAGATTGGTGTTTTGGTTCACGTTGAAGCCTAGTGATGAGGATAATGTTGGACTAATGAATAAAGGTTTATGTTAATTATAGATGGGTGAGTTGTTGAAGGGAGAAATTGTGGTCTAATTATGAGTTATGGTTTAGTGATTTAAGGTTTGAAATCAATTATGAATTATGGTTAAGGGTGGTGATTATTGATAATGGTGATTAGGAACTATTATTCTTATTAATAAATAAGGAAAGTTATGAAGGTTATGAGCTTATAAGGATTATGATTAAGATTGGATTAGTGATGGAATTAAATGAGGATGATGGAATGATGGATGACGTTATTGAGGATGGTGATGTCATTATGTTGTTGAGCTAAGATGTTGAATTATAATTATGGTGGTGATATATAATGCTATAATTATGTTACATGAGTTATGAATTGGTGATTATGAATTTAATGGTTTAGATTAATGGATAATTATGGATTATGGTTAATAGCGGTGTTAATGCTTTCGATGACTTGATAATGATGTTATAAGGTTGTTGACTTGTTGTCGATGATGGGTTACAAGGTTAGTAGTTACTAATGACAATAATTAATGCTTAAGAATGATTAAGGTTAATTGTTGGATTATGGGTGACTAAGTATCGATTATGGATGTGTAATTTCCTTAAGTTATAATGGTGTTGATGATAGTGGAAGTTGTTGATGACGATAGTGACAAGGACAACTATCTATTCTTAATTAATGGTGGAACCATGATTATGGATCACCGATGATGATTGGATTGTAAGATGAACTGAGATTCATGATAAGGAATAAGTATTGGGAATAGATATATGTAGTGTTAGTAGAAAATATATAAGTATCCGATGAGTGACCAGCTTGTGTTCAGTATTTTCTCAACTTTGTTTTCTTCCAAATTTTGCTCGTACTTGAACTACGTTTGAAAAGCCTTTGGGAAAGTAAAAATGTTTATAAAACTTACGTTGCAGAACGTATGCTATTTTGGTGGACAGGTTGTCAAAACCTTATTTTGAGGGAAAATACCACTTTTAGTGAGTGGGTACTTTACGTGGGTATGATGAGAAAATGATGTTAAAATGAATAAAACCTTAGTTTCAAGAAGTTACGAGGGCCTTGTTGTCTTTTACCTCGGGCTATAATTACCGAAGGTTGTCATTGAAATATGTACGGTTGTATTCGTACTTAGGCGAAGTCTATTCGCCGAGTCTCTACGTCACTCATGTATGGCTAGACTGTGGGGGTGTGCACACTTAAGCGTATTGACTCCGTCGTCTCCGGGTTGGTGTCATTTTAATGGACCTAGGCGGGGCCACACTAGGGGCCATTCTAATGAACCATCGTCCAAGGAACCGAGAAGAGAACTTGGGTAAGGACCGCAAGCCCCTGTTCCAGGTTCAATCGGTCAACGACAAGGAATATTCAACATTTCCTATAAGGCCTCATACTTTGAAATGAAACTATGTCGAGTTTTCCACAAGTAAAAGTTGCACCAATGTCTGATGAGATGTATGATACTAGTTCCAAGAAACTAGACGATTGATGTCTGAGAAATGAGATATTGTGAAGATGTCAAGTATGGTTGTGCAAATTCACTTGATGTTGAGACGTGAAAATGATTTTGAGCGGCAGTTATGCCATTATTCTTATTTGAGAAAAGCTTTACGTGATTTAACGTATATACGCTACTATACTATCTATGAATCATTTGGTTGCAGGTGGATTTTCAAATCATGGGAAAAACTTTATAAAGCTTTCAAATTATTATGTTTTCAAACCTTTGTCTACTTTTAAGTGGCAATGGATTTCCTTACTTAGCCGTCGCGCTAACTACACTTCAATGTGTTTTCTGTTAACAGATGTAGGGTTGGTTCCTGTAGCCCGATGAGCTCTGAATAGGATGGAAGTTGAGGCCCGATGAGCTCGGTGAATAGGATGGAAGTTTGAGGCCCGATGAGCTCGGTGAATAGGATGGAAGTTGAGGCCCGATCCTGTTACTTAGCCGTCGCGCTAACTACACTTCAATGTGTTTTCTGTTAACAGATTCAATGTGTTTTCTGTTAACAGATGTAGGGTTGGTTCCTGTAGCCCGATGTAGCCCGATGAGCTCTGAATAGGATGGAAGTTGAGGCCCGTTTTCTGTTAACAGATGTAGGGTTGGTTCCTGTAGCCCCTGTAGCCCGATGAGCTCTGAATAGGATGGAAGTTGAGGCCCGTTTTCTGTTAACAGATGTAGGGTTGGTTCCTGTAGCCCGATGAGCTCTGAATAGGATGGAAGTTGAGGCCCAATGAGCTCGGTGAATAGGATGGAAGTTTAGGATGGAAGTTTGAGGCCCGATGAGCTCGGTGAATAGGATGGAAGTTGAGGCCCGATGAGCTCGGTGAATAGGATGGAAGTTTGAGGCCCGATAGGATGGAAGTTTGAGGCCCGATGAGCTCGGTGGATAGGATGGAAGTTGAGGCCCGATGAGCTCGGTGATGTAGACAGGGATTGTGGTTCATGTAGCCCGATGAGCTCTGAATCCGATGGAAGTTGAGGGATGTAAGAGGAGAAAATTGGGGTGTTACACTAACTATATATATATATATATATATTGGGTTTATCGAGGCAAACCCCACTCCTCTTCCGAGTATGTGAGTAAACCCTCGCTCTGCGATTCTAGCCGGCAAAGGACCACAAGGAGGTTAACCAGCTGACCGGCTCAAACCCGGGTGACAGACGATTTCGAACTCAGGACCTCACGGCCGCGAGCGTCTTGGTCATGCCACTCAGGCTGCCCTTACGGGCTATATATATATATATATATATATATATATATATATATATAACTGAGAAGTACAACATGGAATTCTGTCCCTCGATCACTACATTTGTGCAAAGTCAACTAGCAGTGCAGCATTGCATAGTTCTAAAAGTATACTCAAAAGCATGAACATAAATAAGTATCACAACACACAGATTAGTACTTATTATAAATACAATAATTGCCCGAGAAACTGAAATAGGAATGCAGAAAATAATAAGACAAACACAACACCGGCCAGTAAATTAAAGACATTGGGTGATATAGTGAGACTCAACAGCTAGCTTTCTTGTCCTTCATTTAATGGTCGAACTTCAATGCCCCTCACTATAAAACCAGACTTCCAGAACTGGTCTGATACATGCCACAGTTGCAATTCAACTTCACCTTCATTCCCACTACTAACGTAAAAGTTTCCGAGCTTAATCTCCATCCACCCATCAGAGCGGTTGTCAGGAAACCGACCACAGTCCCCATAAGATTTTGTCTTTGCTAGAAAGACCTGAGAGTGTCGATTCTCTCCAAGCATCCAACCGTATATGGACTTTTCATATCTCACACCTGCTAGTCGATAACCACCGTATATGGCCTTGTCCTTCTCATATCTCACACCTGCCAATGCTGTGTTGACATCTCGATAGCGCCCGCTTTCAAGCTTGAAAACAAGGTAGGCAGAATAACATGTCATCTTAGATAAGCACCCAACGTTAAAGTTTAATCTGATTTCGAACCAGCTAACTTTTTCAAGTTTCGCAACCTCACATCTGTACAAAATATAATTATATTAATCATCTCAGATAGAGCTAGCTAGGAACAATCCAATTCTTAAATTTTACCCATAAGTACATACCCAAATTCAGAGTCCCTTGTCCAAATCCAATACCTAGTATCATCACCCCATCCGATCCTTAGCCTCCTTGCTTCAAACCAAAGGCTCTGCACAAAACAAAATGGTTATAATTAATGTTGTTTACATGTGATCCAGATCTAATGAGGAAATTAATTTTTCACTATTACATACATTGATTCAAGGGGTACACAAGCTATGGAAGAGCCAACGAAACTTACAGTTAAACCATGGCGAACACATTCACCTTCATAGGTTTGTTCATTAGAATCTTCTTCTTCTTCTTCTTCTATAGCATGGTCCTCGTTTAGTATTTAATCATAAAAATCAATTTTCGTATGATAGAACATGTAGTAATTGAAGTTAAAAAATTAGTTGAGAGACAAACCTAGTCGAGTATTAGAGTCAATTATATCTAACATATCATTTCCGTAGTCAAGTTGCTCTTCTTTAATCATCTGAGCAGAACCCACAAGGGAAGCGTAGCAATACTCCAACTTAATTAACCGGAGTGTGATGGCACCTTCAATCCACTCTGGCATCTCTTTCAACTCAAAGCAATTTCTTAAGAGTAAGCGTTCGAGTTTTGGGAAAGGAGTGTCAACATCTGCTTTCCATTCCTTCAAATTTGTAATAGAAATGAGCAAAACTTTTAACTGTGGGAAGCCACCTTCTTCATTTAGTTCCCATTCTTGTCCCACGCAGGCAAAGTTTCTGAGTTTAAGTACCTCCAGATTGGGTAGCTTACTAATGCAATTCATGTGCTCCCATGGTATAAGAGTTCTCACAAATGTCAACTTCTTAAGAGTTTGTGGGTAAATAGTGGCCTGTGGACGCATGTGTAAAGGATGGTAAGAGCCCTGAACTTTTAGCTTCTCAAGATGACTTAAACAACACAGATTATTTAAGCCGTCCTGTGGCGAGGCGGCTTCGTCTCCTGCAATTATTCCCAACTCTTTAACATTCGGGATTCTCAGAAACACTTCCCTTGTACACTCTGAGGTAGACAACCAATAAAGTGTTTGCAAATCTTCTTGAATCACTTTTGGACGATCAATAGAAATCTGATGGTAGATTTCAAGATGTCTTAGCTGTGGCAAGTCCCAAATTCCAGGAGGCAGCCTAAGGGCACCGTTGTCATCTTCTGTGACAAGTAGGGTCTGTAGATTCCAATTCTTCCACAAAGGTATACAGTTTAGAACCTTACATGAGGCTATTGCTAGGTACCTTAGGAAAATAAGATCTGTAATATCTGCAGGCATACCTTTGTTGAACTTAATCTTGCTCAAGTCTAACACTCTTAACTTCTTAAAAGAGTCGGCCTTCAAATACCATTCACGATCACAGCTTACAGCCATATTAAAACATAAAATGGAACGACATTCCCCGGAGGCAATGACCAAATGAAAAGCTGGAATTGCTACATCAAGACTTAACCAACGGCTATCATCCAATTCAATTTCGCGATGATGGCTACTACCCGTATTTTCAAGATACAAAAGGTTCTCAAATTTACCTTTTTTTCTGCACAACTCATGTAACAGATCATGCATCTTACAAGTCTTGATATTTCCATCAGAGCTTCTCCTATGAACCATAATTAGACATCTATCAATAAGATCTTGCAAATAATCTCTACCTATTTCTTCTAGCCTCTTGCTATGACTCACGGTTCCTACAAATCCCTCTGCAATCCATAACCTAATAAGCTTTTTAATTGGAATCTCACAATCTTCATGAAAAACTCCCAAATACAAAAAACAACCCTTCAAATCGCTAGGCAAACTGTTGTAACTCAAATTGAGTATTCTTGAAAATTGTTCAGAGAGATTTAAAGTCAGCAATGAATTTATTTTACTTTCAACATTTTCCCATTCATCTACTGACTTGATAGTAGAGAGAAGCCCTGCTAACACCACAATTGTAAGTGGTAAACCCACACATTTCTGAACAATGTTCCTCCCTATCGTTTCAAATTCATTCTTCAGAAATTCTTTAGCCAAAAACTTCTGGTAAAATAAATCCCAACCTTCACATGAATTTAAGAAACGCATGTCATAAGAATACTCACCAGAATTTGCATACTGGACTATCTCTCTAACCCGAGTAGTCAACAATATTCGGCTACCATTATTGTCATCTGGAAAGCATCCCTGGATATCGTCCCAAGCTTCGGTAGTCCATATGTCGTCGACAACAATAAGGTACCTCTGGCCCAATAAACATTTGCGCAGTAGGTCTACTGGATCATCACCTCCTATTTTCTTCTTGCTCGTTACCAAGATGCAACGAATGAGGTCAGTAAGAGCTTGTAGTTTGTTATGCTCTTGGGACAAGGTTGTCCAAGCACAAATATCGAAATGAGAATTGCCCGGCGGATAGTCATTAAAAATTCTTTTAGCAAAAGTTGTCTTGCCGATGCCACCCATGCCAACTATGGCCATTACTTGGCGTTGTTTAAGTGACTTATCAATGAGCTGAGACTTCACCTTAATCAGTTCTTCTGAGTGTCCTACCATTGCATTATTATCCTCCACATTTGAGGTTGGTTGAGAGGGAGCTCCAAGTGTGAGATTGTTGACAAGGTGGTGTTTAGTGTTCCTTGTAGTCTGCATCAGCTCTTCAATGTCCTCAACAACACGCTGCAAAGCCTTATCCAGATCCTGATAATGATGAACATTCAATAGCTCTGCTTCAATGTCATCTTCAGCCTTCACACTCACTTTTCTAATTTTTTCTGTCAGCTCTTTCATCTCAGAGCGGTTGTTGCCTTTCTTCTCGTATTCCTCAAGAAAAGCTAGCAAATGCCCAAATTTTTCAACAAGAGACTTAATCTGCTCTTTGTTTGTAAGAATAACGCGTGGTTGGGGGTGTAGGAACTGGAGCTCTAACGTTCTCATAAGAGATGTTACAGCAAGAAAAGCCATATCTTGATAGCTGTTTGGTCTGATGAAATGCACTTGTGTTACGCTCAACTTCTATATATATATATAGCCTACGAGTTGAAATTTTGTCATAGTTAAAAGCTAAGTTCCTCCTTCCTCGAATGGACGTGACTGATGAGTGATGACCCATCAATAAGTTCGAATTTAATTCAGCAATTTATGATTCCCTGATAATGTCAGAAGCTTGTTTCCACCTAACTCAAGCAAGTGATGGTTCACAATAAATAGTTGCATGTGGTGGCATAATGCACTTGTACTTTTTTTTTTAATGCACTTGTACTTTATCGTTGAACTTTTGTATACAGCCAAAACTACTAGGTAGACTTTATATCAGCTCGAGTGATGGTTCCGTTCGTCATAAAATTTGCTGTAAAAATTAAGGGTTCATATCAGTTATTGTGAGTCTTTCAATAGAGGCAAATTTTACTGTGGTGCTGTGTGGAACATGGTCTAAAATGACGTCGTTTCTTTTAATGAACATCTATTCAGTATAATTAGTTATATTTGTATAACATATTCAGTTTCATTTTATATACATTGTAGTTTCATTTTATTTCAACTACAGTTTTATTTGACATTATGCATACAGTTGTCTTATTACGATGAGACCAATTATTGAATTTCATTTTATAAACAATGTAGTCTTATTATAACATCACTAAATTATAATTTTAATTCAAGTACGATTTTATTGGACAATATACACTTAAATATGTGAAACTGTTATTCAGTTTCATTTTCTATATACTGTAGTTTTATTACAAAGCAACTAAAGTATCATTTTGATATAACTACAATTTCATTTGATAATATATATCTACTATACTAATAAGAGCCAAAGAGAGTTAGGCCTAAAATGGGTAGAAAAAATGGCGGTCAAATTATTTAATTAAATGGATGGTTCAGATGAATTATTTAATCAAATAGATGGTTAAGATAATTCAGATTAATATTATTAATACATATTACCTAATTTAACCTTACTTTTATGATTATCCGTTAAGTTTTCCTTTAAATATTCTCTTCTCCATTAATATTCCGTTAACTTTTAACTTACCCATTAATTTCTATAAGAAAGGTCTTAGGTTCGAACCCTATTTCAATCAAATTTGACATAATTAAGTTTCTCACTCTATTTTACTCTTATTAAATTAAATAAATTAGTAGTTGAAAAGTATCATTTTCAACGTGTGGTATGGATGCGGTGAAGTGTGTATGGTGATGAGTGAAGGATGTCGTCCTCTAGGAAGGCATAAGGGAATTGGCAAGCAAGCGAATTAAGCACAAGGGCTAAAAGTGTTCGAAAGCTAGTCCGAAGCATTTGTATGAGTGAATCATGCTAAGAACAAAACAATTAATGCAAAAGAATAGGAAACAATTAAAGGGAAAGGGGATTCGAATCAACTTATCAAGCATGCTCACCCTCGATTTCCTATGGTCCTAGGACTTGACAACGCTCATTAGACACGATCGAGACAAGCTCACTAGTGCCAATGCCACTCTCGTGGACAATGGCCTCTCTCCCATGCCTTAGCCTTATTCTCATAATAACTAGGCTAGAAGAGACAATTCATCAAACACTTGGTGTGCCTCTTGCCTTCCAATCTCCCTTTTCTCAAAGGTGAGAAGGAAACGTGGATGGTAAGGGCTAGGTATACTCCCTACTCTCGTAAGTGAGTATTCCTATCCTAATCCTATATTACAAACCGGATCGTAGTTGCATAGAGTCAAGACAAACATCCCAATCCACAATCAATCATCAAACAAGCATTATCTAATCCTAGGTTTAAGAAATTAGAGCTCAAGGGAGATCATGCAAGACTAATTGATTCAAATCCTCAAAAGATCTAGCTACTCATAGTGAAAATTGAAATAAAAAAGCAATTGAATTAACAAAGCAATAGAATCAAATCAACAATTAAGAATTGAAATGCAAGAATAGAAAATGAAATTTAGCTTGCAATTGAAGTAGAAATCTTGAGTACTTTGTTCAATACAATCTTGAAATGTGAATTCCTCGCTGAATCTAGCTATGGAACATGATTTTGGAGTGCAATTGAGCTATGGAATGGAGAGAATTTGAGAGCTAAAACCTAGAGAGAGAAATATTCTAAAGTGGAGTGATGATCTATGATTAGAAGTGTAAAAGTCCCCTGGAAAATGGTTCCCTCATCCTTTTAAACAAGTGAATAACCGCTAAAATCCCGCGATGGACGCCATCTTGGACGCGCGTCCAATGGCGCGTCCAAGGCGTGCTCCTTTTCTGCTTTGAAAACTTCAGAGGGCCATTTTCTAGACGCCACCTTGGACGCGCGTCCAAGGGCGCGTCCAAGGCAGGCTTCTGCTCTTGTGTGCAAACTTCAGAGGGCCGATTTTTGGACGCAGGCCTGGACGCGCGTCCAAAGCAGACCTGCGTGCTGTCTTCAAAACTTCAGAGAGGTAATTATTGGACGCCGGCCTGGACGCGCGTCCATGGGCGCGTCCAAGGTTGGCCTCTGTTCTACTGTGGAAACTTCAGAGAGGGAAATCTTGGACGCCAGCCTGGACACGCGTCCATGGGCGCGTCCAAGGCTGGCGTCTGTTCTGTTTTCAAATCTTCAGAGGGTGAAAATCTGGATGCCAACCTGGACGCGCGTCCAACCCGTGTCCAAGGCCTATTTCGCCCTCCAACTTCGCCTTGTGAATTCTTCTCCAAAATATCGCCATTTCCTGTCTTTAAGCACTTCTTTTTACCTACAAAACGATTGGCAAAGTGTGGAACGGGGTCCGAAGACAACATAGAGCATTCTAATGCAATTTAGGACCAAATCAATCATAAAAGCCATGAATTGTGCACTAGATGATCCAAGAATAATTATGTGTCTACAATACCTTTATTTGAAAAAATTATTCATTATCAAAAAATTAAATTAAATAAGAGAAATAATTTCATTAGTTATATTGTCTTTATTTTCTCTCATGCAAAGATTCTTTAAATTCAAATTTATCAATTGATATTCATTACATTGTCCATTATCTTATTTTTACAATATCTTGTAACTAAATATCAAAGTTATAGTACAAAATAATGTTATATATTTATTTACCAAGTATTTTATTAATACTATGAAAACAAATTTAAATAATTTGAAGCTAATTATATTAACTACTTGGGGATTGATTGACAAAGAGAGTACTCAAATAACCCAACAAATTGAAGCGGAATCACTCTATTTTACTCTTATTGAATTAAATAAATTAGTAGTTACACCGAAAAATGATACCTATGTATTTCTTTAATACCATGAAAAAAATAAAAAAGAATAGTTTGAAACCAATCATATTAACTACTTGGGGGATTTGTTGACAATGAAAGTACTCAAATAACCCATTACCCAGCGGGATTAGCTTGAACCACATCCCAATCAAATTTGGCATAATTAAGTTCCTCACTCTATTTTACTTTTATTAAATTAAATAAATTAGTAGCTACACCAAAATGATACATATGTATTTCTTTAACATAGAATTATGTGTCTATAATGCCTTTTTTTTTTAAAAAAAATTATTCATTATCAATAAATTAAATTAAATAAGATAAATAATTTCATTAGTTATATTGTCTTTACTTCTCTCCAAATGCAAAGATTATATTCTTTACATTCAAATTCATCAATTGATATTCATTACATTGTCCATTATCTTCTTTTTACACTATCTTGTAATTAAATGTCAAAGTTATAATACAAAATAATGTTATATATTTATTTATCAAGTATTTTATTAATACCATGAAAAAAATAATTTGAAGCTAATTATATTAACTACTTGGGGATTGATTGACAAAGAGAGTACTCGAATAACCCATCAAATTGAAGCGGAATCACTCTATTTTACTCTTATTGAATTAAATAAATTAGTAGTTACACCGAAAAATGATACCTATGTATTTCTTTAATACCATGAAAAAAATAAAAAAGAATAGTTTGAAACCAATCATATTAACTACTTGGGGGATTTGTTGACAATGAAAGTACTCAAATAACCCATTACCCAGCAAATTGAAGCGAGAGACTACCTTTTAATATCTTTGGAATACATAATATTTTAAATTTTCAAATTTTTATTAATTTATTTAATCTTTTTTTCTTAAACTGGGGATTTTTTTTATCTACAATAACTCATTCAACAATAATGGTTGAACCAAATGAACCCCAAGTAGAACAACTAAAGGAAAGTCCATAGCTCCTATATCATAATCTTATTGCATGACATTGTCATCTATGCTACCAACAATAACCGAATTGCAAATAACACACTACCAACAAATAGGAAGAGAACAAATAGTAAAGATGAAGACAATGACAATGTTACTCAAAAGAGAATTAAGAACACTTAGAAAAATTCAAATAAAAAGTAGTATTTATTTAGACTATCATTTTTAGACCAAATATTTAGACTATCGATTTTATAAGGTTGCAAACATTTATTTAGTAATAATTATAATGAATTTTCTATATTATCTTGGATTCATATACTTTGAGTTAGATATTTAAATAAAAAATATTCGACATTCAATTACCCATGTATAAACTTCTCCTATATAATATTACATTGATATACTTTCAAATATTTATTTAAATATAAACATTGGGCATTAACACATTCGCGCAATGCACGTATAAAACTAGTATACTCAATATGTGAGAAATGTTATATATTTAGTTTCTTTTTATACATATTGTAGTTTCATTTCAACAAAACTAAAGTATCATTTCAATTCAACTACAGTTTTATTTGATAATATACACTCAATATGTGAGGCATACTATTTAGTTTCATTTTATACATACTGCAGTTTCATTTCAACACAACTAAAGCATCATTTCAATTTAATTACAGTTTCATTTGATAATATAAACACAATATGCGGGATAAATTATTCAGTTTCATTTTAGATACACTATAGTTTCATTTTATTCTGAACACACCAAAAATATGAGATCTATTAAAACTTAACAGTTGTCATTTCTTTACTTAAAGAAACTACGCCATTTTGATGTGAGCCAATGTAGTAAATTGAGTGGAAATTTTCGAAACAATTTGCGAGAGCTAGATCCTAGATGAAATCTGAGCTGATTTGGCTATAGCATTTTCTTGAGAATATTCCTAATGGCTATATATATATATATATATATATATATATATATATATATATAATCATTGATTTGGAATCATTAAGCATTGTTGATTGCCACTTTTGTAATTTATGTTTAAATTAACATTTGGAATCAATATGCTGAAATCGAATGAAATCAACAAACATATATGGACAGTACATTATACATTTATTGATTGGCGTGAAAGATATATGATCTGTTTGGTCTATATTTATTGTATCATGTATATGATTTGTGTTATATGATTTCACATTATCAATCATGTATTATATGTTATAAGAGAATGACATATAAATTAAGGCTTATTCACATAAATATCTTTGTGGAATCAAAATCAATTGAAACCAACAAATATATACACGTACTGTTTGATTATATATAAGTTGATTTGGTTGGTTTCTGGAATCGAATATTACGTATCTGTACTCCTATTGCTGGATTATTTGTATGAATGTTGGAATCAACTACTGCAATGGAATCAAACTTGGAGTCATGAACGACTATGGTGGCGTAGCTGGGTTCCCACGGTGGAGGGCATACGGTGGAGCTTCTCCGATTTCTAGCCGACTCCGTGGGGGGTATGAAGAGGAAAAGACGAAATGATGGATTATTTTGTTTGGCCAATTAATTTGAGCCTATTTGGGTTATTTAAAGTATTATGGACTTGCTTTAAATTCTAAGCTCATTTAATTTGGGTTTAAAAATCTAAGAGATTATATATAAATTTGGGCCCCTACGAACGCTACGGTTTGTTTAAAGTATTTGGACTAGCTTTAAATTCTAGGCTCATATGTATATATAAAGGATCAACTATATATGACTGGAGATTTGATCCACTCTTAATTTATATGTTATAATAGAACGACATATAAATTTAAGGTTTATTCACATAAATGATTTATTAGCATAAGGCGAGTGTGTTAGTCGTCAAAGCGGCTCACTCATGGTAATAGCTAAATAATAATTTATGTTTATGTTTACAACATAAATTAAGGTTTATTAACATAAATGAATTATTTAGCATAAGTCAAGTGTGTTAGTCACCAAAGTGGCCCACTCAAGGTAATAAACTAATAGCTAAATAATTATTTATGTTTACAAATGTTTATCGTACACATGGTAGTTTGCATAATTGAATGACACTAAGGATTGATAAACATTTGTGATCATTAACACATGGTTCTAACGGTTACCCAAAGGTGGATCAGACATGTGATTAATGACAATTCGGAGATTATGATTCTTGTTTTGTTAATATGTAGTGCATGTCCAAAGGTGGCCTATGTATTAAATTTAAACTTGATGAATAATCTCATTCAAGTATGTGTGAATGATGCATGTCGGTAAATTGCCATTGTATTTAAATTTGACCTAAAGGCGGATTTAAATACAAACTTAAGGTCTATATATCATAGTCTGAATAAAGGTTTGTTAACTCAAAGTAATTGATATGTGAGATAAAAGGTTGCAGTGAACAGTATCGTATCACGCTATAATGGTGACAGTTCTGATGTTAGTGATAATGGCAGCAAGTCTAAAAGTAAAAGAAGGGCAAGCATCCTATGAAGGTGCAAGATGTGTTGAGAAAGTGCATAAATGCTATTTCTGTAACAAACCTGTCACAAGAAGGCTGAATGCCGGAAGATGATAGCTTGGATGGAAAGGAGAAGTATACATTCAGTTTCAGTATGCTTTGAATCCAATCTTATTGAGGTTCCTTCTAATATTTGGTGTTTAGAAATTGGTGCTACAACACATGTTTCTAACATTATGCAAGGTTTTCTGATGTTTCAACCTCAAAGAGAAAATGAAAAGTTTCTTTTCATGTGAACAAGATGAAAGCTAGGATTGAAGGTATTAGAACTTACAGAATTAAGCTAGGTACAGGCTTTTGCCTTGATCTTGAGAATTGTCTGTATGTTCTAGAGTGTTCTAGAAATCTTTCTTCAGCATCTAGGTTAGGGCTGCAAACGAGCCGAGCCGAGCCGAGCTCGAGCTTGGGGTGGCTCGAGCTCGAGCTCGATTTTGAGCTCGATATCGAGCTCGAAATCAGGCTCGAGCTCGAAATTAGGCTTGAATTTTCAAAATCGAAATTATGCTTGAACTTCACCTGTTTCAAACTTAGTTTCAATTCATCATACACTCAATAATAAATAGTTAAATACTTTTTTATCCATAAATAAATAATAAAAATTTTAAAACATTCAAAAGTCTAAACTTCATTGTTTAAAGGCTTAAAAGCACTTAAAATAAGTTCACAACTCCACTTTAATATCAACTACAATTCAATAACAGGCTTAAACACTCAAAATAAGGAAGTTCACAACTCCACTTCAATATCAACTACAAGTCAATAACAGGCTTAAAGCACTCAAAATAAGTAAGTTCATAGATCCACTTCAATATCAATTCCAAAGCAACAACAGTACTCATCCTTGATTCCAAGAAAGATCTGTTCAATTTGTATATGCTAAATGTTTTTTTTTAAACAACAAAGAATAACTTACTTTCAAGAGTTGGATACCGGAAGAAAAATTTCTTGATATGATTTCTCTCTCTGAAAAAAAAAAAGACGAAGATAAAAAGTTTGTAATTAACCAAATGCTTTAAAAAGATAATCATATCATCATCATTTAATATAAAAGTGAACTTACTTTATTTTTGGTAACTCCTTGTATATGTCGAAGCCAATCGCCACCACAAACTAAAGTTTGTACTGTGTCCGGCACCAATGATGCACGATAAGAATCAATAACCCTTGTCCCAGCACTTAAGGTTGCTTCTGAAGCCACAGAGGTAACATGTATGGCTAAAATATCTGCTGCCATTCTTGACAATATTGGATATTGCATTCTATTCATCTTCCACCAGTCTAAACAAGAAAAATCACTAGGAATCTCATTTTTTTTAAGACGCCCTTTTTCTACATAGTCTACTAACTCTGATCTTGTAGGCTCTGAAGTCTCAACTTCTTCACAATATGCATCGAAATCATCCCAATAATATTGTCTTGTTTGCTTGATTGATTATTGGTATTGTCTTATGGGTGTGTTTGATCTTTGGAGAGCGTGTCATTGTTCACATTATCTAGGAAGAATGTTAATCATATGCCAAAAATAAAAAATTTTTATCTTTGAATATCCATGGGAAGTACCCCTTCTTTACCAAGCAATTGCTTAGACCAAATGAGTTTTAAATTCTTGTATGCTTGCATGATATTCACCTCTTATTTTGCTTAGACCTTAGTCAATGATCTCTCGAAGTGGGAGTGTGCACCTCTAAATTTTAGAAAGATAAGTGAAAGTGAAGCCCGGTATTGAACTAATCTTGGTAGGGCATGGGGCAAAAGGTGAACCTATAAGTGAGCTTAGAATCAAAAATCCCTTAATCCCAAGAAAAAGGCATGAGGGGTTGTATGGAGAAATGTAGAAAAGGCGAAAGGCCAATCCTAGAGATAAAAACTGAGGAAAGCCATCTCGCTGGGTTGTGTTCAACCATAGTCTTCAAAAAGCAGAAGCATATCTGGAGTCGGTTGTTCACATAAAATGCTCTTAGGAGATGAGAAAATAGAGAGGAGGTGAGCTGCTTCGCTAGGATTCAGGCACCCATTGCACTGTCTTCGAAAAAGCATGGGGCTCCATGTGAAGTCGGGTCGCCCGATGGCGTTATCCTAGAAAGTGAGAAGAAAGAGTGACCGCCCAAGCCATTGGCGGTGAGCGGTCCAAGTCCCTACCCTCACTTATTTTACACGTTGGGCTTTGGCGTCTGGTTGAAAAGTATTGGTTAAGGTGTGCACATCGTTCCCACTAGGGGGCTCGGCTTAAAGGCCTTTGTAAAATCTAAGGTGAATCTAACTTGGATTGCATGCTTGGTTGTATGAAGGGTGTGTGCGTTGAATTGTCCAAATGAGACCATAGGGGTTTTGCTTCGTTTGTATATTCTTAGAGTGTATGGTATGTGGTTGCCATTCTTTGTAAATAATGTGGGGGATTTCACCCACTCCGTTGGCTACACCCTAGAGTTGATAGACCGGTTGAGTAACACAGCTATTTTTGGCACTTAAATGATTACCGTTTGATTGTGAGTTGCTTGAGGACAAGCAAGATTAAAGTGTGGAAACTTTGATAAGTGTCAAAAGTAGCCGTGTTGAAGGGTAATTTAGGAGTGAAATATGTTATATTAGATGTCCGTTAGGCCTAAAAACTTGTTAGAATAGGACAATTTCATCGCATATAGGTCTAGGGACTAATTGTGTGTGTTTTAATATAATTTGCACGAAACTAAATTTTCGCAGGGCATTCCGGCGACATCTCAGTAAAACAGGCGTAACTGAAGCTAGGAATGTTCGAATGAGGCGAGGCAAGTTGCTATGGAACCGCATCGTCGAGGACTACAACTTGGAAGAAGACAACAGAAGCAAATTTTGGGTCCACATAGCCAACACGCGTGGATGCATGCTTGGACAGGTACTGGAAAGTGTCCACGCCGCCTCCACTCGTGTGGAGGCCGTGTGGACGAGACACAGCGCGGAAATGTTTTTAGGGCGAAATTTCGGAGGCTATTTAAGGAGGCTTGGTAGGATTTTTCAAGGAGAACTTCTAGAAATCATTTTCCCATTCTTAGATTAGGTTTAGAGTATGTAGGAATTTTAAAAAGAAGATTGAAGGAGATTACTTTCCCCAAATTGGTACATTCCTTTTACTTTGCTTGCATTTAATCTTCAATTTCATTTGGTTGAATCCTTTCTTTCTTTGATTTCATTTGCATTTTATATTGTTATTGTTGTTGAATATTGATCTTATGATGTTTGTAAAGCCCATGAGTGGCTAGATTTTAGGATAGGGCTAGGATTTTAGGAGCTTTGCACTCATGATTTGATATTCCCAAATGTGATTTGATTTACCTTTGATTTTGTTGAATTGTGTGTATGATTGTGTTGATCTTGTTGGATCGAGGTACCCGATCTCTCGAGAGTCTAAGATCACCCATTTGGCGAGATATCGCAAATGGGTGAGAGCTAGATGCTCACATCTCCCGCCCTCTATCCGAGAGGATGAGGCCTGGAGGGAACTCGTAGGCAATGTGTTTGATAAAATTTCCCAACCGACTGAGGATTGGGAGCTCGAGTGTAACGTCACTCGGGATTGTATAACGAGTCCCTTTAGCGAGATTAATAGGCATTTCCATCCCTACCATAGCCCGAGAGTGCAAGTTCTGATATATCCTAACCCCATCCGCTTTTCTTTAGTTATGTTTTGATAATGTTTAGTACCTTTTCCACCCTATGCATTGCTATCCTTTTGTTCTTAGCTAGTTCTTGTAACTCTTACATCTCAACATCCTAAATGCCAACGCTAATTCACTCCAATTTTTCATCCTAGAGAGACACGACACTCGGGGACTTTTCCTCGTTTTACCACCTACATCCACCACCACTAAAACTTACACCTTCAGACGTCGTAAGTGATATTATTATTATTTTTTAAATTACAACATACGACGTCTGTTTGTGCAAAAAACTGACGTCGTAAATAATATATTTTATTTTGTTTTATTTTATCGACTTATTATGTCGGTTACTAAAAAATCGACGTTAATTGGGTGACATAGTATCCGTTTTTTGTAGTAGTAGTGATCATAGGGTTCACAAACACATTTCACCCAAAAATTCCAAAGTTGATTTAGCCAATCATAGCTAGTATTGAATTTAAAGCAGAAATGTTAAAGAGTTTACAAAAACAAAGAAAGTAAAGGAAAAGAGGGAGAGATTCTCCCAAATGTTTCCTTCCAAGCTTTTCCTTCTTCTTCCCAAAGCTCTTGTAGCTCCTTGAGGTGACTATCTACTCCCAAAGTTGGTGGATCCCTCCTTGACTTCTTGAAGAGAAAACACCCTTCCACTCACTCCTTTTTGTCTCCAAAAAACGTAGCTTACACCTAGGGTTTTGGGAAAATGAACCATTTATAGTGGGACAAAATAGGGTAAAATAGGGAATTCTGTACAGCACAGGATTCTCGACGCGATGAGACAGGGGCTCGATGCGTCGAGCCTTGAATTTCTGAAAAACATCGTGTACTAGAAATTCTTGACGCGTCGAGCATAGGGCTCGCGCGTCGAGCCTTGATCTTGGCTCAAACGTTGCTCACTGGAATATTTCGACGCGTTGAGCCTTCAAAATCAGCATCCTTCATCCATTTGGGCTCCACACATGTCTTCAAATATTCCCTTGCTTTTAGATTTGATCTACAATGATTTCAAAACACTAACAAACACCATAAAAGCACTCAATTCAAGATTGAAACCATATCTACATGAGAAAACAAGGAAATATGCATTGAAGATGGCAATTTAATGCACTTAGGCTTAAAAGTAGATCCAAATTAAATCAGTTAGAAAAATATGCACAAATGAGATTATATCAATTGGATGAGGAGTTTTTTAGCTGACCAGACTGTGATGATTGACCTGGCTTTGAGTCTGCAATGTTAGATGTTGTGCCAACACTTTGTGAGAATTTTTTTTTATTTCTTCCAGTCTGTCATTGTCTTCGTCAACCAAATCTTTTTAGAATCTTTTTGAATTTTTTTGTAAGTAGAGCAAGGGTTTCTTCATCTACACCTTTAGTGTCTGAGTCAGTATCTGCGTCAGCAATGAAAGCAACTAACTTACCCTTCGGAGAAGCACCAGGGTTGTCCTCCGCCAGTACTTGTAACTCATAGGTATGTATCCCATAAGTCCTCCAATCGTTTTGTTTTCCCATCCTGCATTTTCCTGGATAGCAATCACCTTCATTAGAAATCTTTTAGGCAAAGAACGAAGGACTTTCTTACAACTCGAGGCTGAGTGAAGGGTTCACCAAGAGCAAATGTCCAGTTCATCAAATCTTGAACATGACTATGAAGATCAATAATCATCTCTTCCTCACTCATCTTCAGACCTTCAAATTAACATCATCAGTCCCTTCAAATTTGGTTTGAAGTATTTGCCAGGCTCTCTTTGCTTCACTAATTCCAACGACAAGAGTGAATACAAACCCATGTAGAGAGCCAACAATCGAGTTTAGAGCCTTGTTATTGTAATCTATCACAAATGACTCACACAACAGTTTGTGCACCAAAATAAATTAGAAACACACGAAAGTACAGAAAAACGACTCCTTTTCAGATCAAGTGACTATGTAGACTTAAAAGCTTTGATACTAATTGAAATATCTGTATTCGTGTTATATATTTTGTCTAGATTATATTTCAGTATAATTCTATTTGAGAAACTATCTTATCACTGGATTAATGTATGACTGCATCACTAGTAAGTGAACCAGTAATAAGACTAGATGCGAAATTTAAAACAATCAGAAGTAAACGACACAAAATATTGTTTACCCAGTTCGGTACAATAGTATCTACATATGGGGGCCCACTATCAGTGAGTTCAATCCACTATCTCAACCAGTCAATCATACAGATGGTAAAGAGATTGCAATCTCAACCCAATGTGTGCCTCACACGGTAGCAACCCAACCTGACGAAGCTTATAGAAGATTGTTGAGGCGGAGATCAAAGCAATCAGATGTCCAAAGATTCCTTAGTTTGGAGATCCACGCTGTCACTGTCCATCCCACTGACTCACTCACACTGCACCACAGTTGTATGGAATATGGTCCACAATTCAGCACAATGAAGTTTGTCTTCTTAATAAGGCAACTTAGCTCTAAACATGATGGTAACGATTCAAAGAATAAACTGTCAGTAGCACATGGAAGAGGAAACCTCTCAAGTGTAGAATACTCTCTCATGTGTAAAGTCTCAAGGTTGCAAACTCCTTCAAATAAATAATGGATCTCCAAATCTTAAATTGCAAGCAATCCTTTAGGGTTACCATTTAGAAGAACATCACTTGTCATACCTCATCTTAGGAAATTCTGACTTCTTAAACACAGATTTTTATATCATGAATATGGAAATCAGCTCCGCCGGTTCTGAAAGTAAGTCGGTGAAGATAGTCAACACGTTTCCAAATCTTCAATAGTGTAAGCTCTGGTCCATTAGTGACTTCTTAAGTAGTAGTAACCTACACTTATCTAGTTTGCCACAATATAGCCAGTAATACAAAAAGTGTTTACAAACATAAACACTAACAAACTTCCCTTTAGTTTTCTAAAATGACCACTTTACAATTAAATGTGATAAATTTTCAATAATGAAGCAAATCAAATCAATTTTGAACTCATTGAATATGTACAAAGTGTGTGCATTTTTTTAAATTTAACTTTTAAATTTGAATTTGAACAAATTGGTTCTTTGATGATTGAATATGTTTTATTTTTAATCCTTTGCAAGTCTACAACGACTAAAAATAGTACATTTTAAGACAATTAGATTGTCTTTGGTTTGCACATGAGAATCGAAATCATAATGAGAATCAAATACTTGGTAATGATAATGAGTTTTGGTAAAAGTATTTTGCATGTTTGGTAGTATGGTGGAATTAGAATGATTACCAATATTGATATTTGGTTATGCATGACCCTATAATGAGAATAAAATGTTTAAAAATATAAAATCAAAAAATCAAGGCAATTAATCCTAATATAACGACATCCAAAGCACTAATATGAAAAAAGAATCAAAACAAAAATTCAAGGGATATAGTGAGGAGGCAACAGATCAGAAGGTGACAAATGAGGACTTGAGGAGGGATAAAGATGTAATGATACTTGTTTTCAATTAGGGAATGTGGTTTTTAATTGAAGAGGTAATCAAATTTCATAGTTGTGTTTTAAAAAGTTGTCAACCAAACAATAACTATACTTCTGGTGTGTAAACACATGAACCAAACACACCCATGGTGTGATACATTTTCAATAGTTTGATATTAAATTTTGTAAATTTAAACTCAATGGAGAAAAAAAAAACAAATAGGCGAGGGATTAAACCTAGAATTGACTATATATCAATATAATATATACTTCAATAAATAAATTATTCCAAATGAGTTATTCTATTTTTGATTGTTTGATTATAATATCATTTTCACATTTTATATAATATTTGTCTTTGATTTTGTTTTTTTCCTTTTTAGTCCTAAATTTTAAATAACGTTCCATTATTGGCCCAAAATATCCAAAATGCCCTCTTATGCAATTTTCACAAAGTGAAGATATTTCAAATATTTTAAGTTAAATTAAAGAGTTAATACAATTTGGGGTCCTCCGAGTATAATGATTTTGTTACGTTTAGTCCTTAATTTTTAAATTTACTACCCGTACGTGGTCCTTCTAATTTGAAATTGTTACCATCCGTGATCCAAGTTAACCACCCATGAATTTTCAACTATCAAATTTTGACCACTCATAGTCCTTTCAAGAGAATCGCGGCTGGTTAAATTTTGAAAGTTGAAGGACCAAAAGTGGTTAACTCAGACCACGGATAGTAACAATTTGAAGTCGATAGACCACGGGTGGTAAATTTAAAAGTTTAGGACTAAGTGTAACAAAACCACTATATATACTCACAGGACTGCATATTGCATTAATTCTTAATTAGAATTTAAACATTACTAAAAGTCAAATGAAGACTCAACGTGTCTAAAATCAAATTCAATAATGTCCAAATGTGAAATAAACTTTATTTTGGATTCAAATTCTACATATTAACCATCATCAAAATATCTTCGCAAAAGATAAAGACTTATGTTCTAAAAATTAAAAATATAAACATTGTAATGTTCTAACCGTTCTTTTCTCATGTAGGTCTATATGATCGATGCTAAACACTTTTTGAATGAACCAATTGCTACGATTACACTGTCTTGTAGAGTGCTATCTGATTTTCATGGAGCTTTTATTACCCAAATTTTAATATAATGTAGCATTTATTCCAAACATTTCATCCCATGAATGAGGCCTGCCTCTATCATCATTGTACATTATTAATCAGTATATGTTGTTGTTGTTGTGTTCACAAGTGGCTACAAGCTGCTTTATTTTCTTAGTTAAGGTATTTCATTTCATCAAATCAAAATGGACTAATTTACACCTTAAAGTTAGACCAAGTTCTCATTTGGTCCTAGTTGTATGGGAGTGGCTTGGATTAAAATGAGAACAATCCCTTCCAATAAAAAGTAAGAATTGTTGTCAATCATCCATCAAGGTTTAATAGCGATTGATGGTTTTAATAAACGAAACATTGTGTCAAATTTATAATTATTACATATTTTTAAGTTTGTAATATTTATAAAACTAATTCTATCATTTTTCTTTATTGTTCAGCAATCTTCAACCATTGATCTACCTAAATCAATAGATGATATCAAGCTTTACTTTTTTAAATAGGAATCTCTTCTCACATGAACCCTCCCCTATGTGTGTGTATAGGCATGCTCAAGTGTGAACCAATGCACATGAGAAATTGAGAACCAATTCTATCTGTTGATTTGGGAAGATCCATGGTTCTTACTTCTTAAACAAGAAAAAAAAAACGCAATGAGAATGTAGGCTTTAATTTAAAGCCCGCACTTTTAACAAATGATGAATTGATTCCTAAAATATATTCATGAGGTTGGAAATAATTAAAAAGAGTTCAAAAAAAGTTTAGAAAAACATTTGCTCTACATTAAAAGATAATGTGAGTATAAACTAACTTTTATTTAGTGGTAGGCGTTTTAGGGGAAGTTTGCTAATATAAAAGATGCATTTGGGATTTCAATGGTTTGGAACAAAAACGTAGTTTTTGAGGTTTCGACCGCCGAAAATGGTGAATTTTAGCGGCCAATAAAAGCATAGACTTATACGTATGCGTAACATTTTTTTCTTTTTGACATTCCACACATGTAAAATTAAAGGTACAAACCTTGACCTATTATACAATAGCCATTATTATGATTTGGACAATTTTCAAAGTGGGCAAGATATGGACCCAATGCGATGACTTTTTGTTTTCATTAATAATGCACATGATCAGATTAAATTTCCAGTGTGAAGGGGTTGACTCAGCTGAGACTTGGTGTTTAATTGTGTGCTGATTTCAATTCATATATTTAATCCCCATTCCAATTAGTTTGCTGTATGGTCGATCGAGTTCCAAAATATGGCTTCTGCCTCTTCTCATACCCATTCACAATCATCATCAACTCAAAAGTTGACTTATGATGTTTTCTTGAGCTTTCGAGGTGAAGATACTCGCAAGAATTTCGTGGATCACCTTTACGATCGCTTGAATCAGAAAGGACTCCTCACCTTCAAAGATGACGAGCGGCTGGAGAAAGGACAGCATATTTCTCCCACTCTGCTACAAGCTATTCAACAATCAAGATTTGCTGTGGTAGTCTTCTCCAAAAATTACGCATCATCAACCTGGTGTCTAGACGAGCTTGCAAAAATCATGGAATGCAAAAAAAATCTCAGCCAGGTTGTGGTGCCAATTTTCTACGACATAGACCCTTCACATGTGCGCAAACAAACTGCAAGTTTTGAAGAAGCATTTGCCAAACATGAAGGGAATTTCAAAGATGATGAGGGCAAGGCGAAGGTTGAAAGGTGGAGGAAAGCTTTGACAGAGGCAGGTAGTATTGCAGGGCACGATTTGCAGGGTGATGAGTATAACGGGTTTGCTTTCAACATCCTGCTACCTTCTTTTCTTTTTCATTTTTATTGTTTTTTTATCTTATTAAATATTACAGAGTATTATTAATTATAAATATAAATTATTGTAGGTAATATATAGGCCCTATTTGGTAAATGGATGTTTGCAGTTAGCTAATTAGGTTAGAAGGTATAATTAATTGATAATATTAGCTTATTGTAAAAAAATATTTGGTAAATTAGCTGTTAGCTGATAGCTGTTTGATATAATTTCTTTTCTCAAAATGCTAATTGAAAAAGTTGTTTTGAGTAACCTTTTGAAATTTAGTATTTTAGAATTACAAAAAGGTTATTAACCAAACATTTATATTGATTATTTAACTAATTCACATAACTAATAATGGTCAAATAGGTCAAAATTAGCTAATATGCTAATTATTTATCAAACAGGGTCATAAAGTTTCTTGAAAAACTACCAACTACTAGTTAATTCCATGTCTTCTCAGGTATGAATTAAAGTGTATTAAAGCAGTCATTTCTGACATATCGAAAATGCCTCCATCTCCAAGTGTCCAAAAAGGTTTAGTGGGATTAGAGTCACGGCTGGAAGAAATAAGAATGAAGTTGAAAGTATGGGATGAAGATGTTAAGTTGGTATTAGGCCTTTGGGGTATGGGTGGTATTGGGAAAACAACCATTGCAAGAGCTGTTTTTGATCAATTTTTTAGTGAATTTGATGGTTCATGTTTTCTTGCTAATGTTAGAAAATATGGGCTGGAAGCCTTGCAAAAGAAACTCCTATTAAAAGTTCTGAACGAAAATTCATTTGATAAAGATGATGTGGATGAAGGAATTCAGATGATAAAGAAAAGGCTCAAATGCAAGAAAGTATTGATAGTTCTTGATGATGTAGATCATCGGAGTCAATTAGATATATTGGTTGGAGATGGTGAATGGCTTTGCAATGGTAGTAGAGTAATCATAACTACCAGAGACAAGCATTTATTCACTCAATTTAGAGTTGTTGTTGAACCTTATGAAGTAAAGAAATTGGAGAAAGAAAAATCTATAGAGCTATTTAGTTGGCATGCTTTTAAGAAAGAATCTCCCGAGAATGGCTTTGAAGATCTGTCTAAATCTTTTGTAGCTCAAGCTAGTGGTCTTCCATTAGCCCTTCAAGTTTGGGGTTCTTCTCTATGTGGACAAACAGATCGAAAAGTGTGGGAAAGAACACTAGAGAAGATTAAAGACATCCCAGATAGGGAAGTTATTGAAAAGTTTAGAATAAGTTATGATGGACTGGATGGGGAGTGCAAAAAGGTATTTTTGGATATAGTATACTTCTTTCGGGACGAACGTCGGGATGTTGTAGAAGAAGTACTTAATACTTGTAAATTACATCCTGTTACAAACATATCTGTGCTTATTGATAGATGTCTACTATTTGAATCATTCAAATCTGGTGAGCCCTATATTGATATGCATGATTTGATACATGAGATGGGGTTGAATATTGAAAGAGAAAAAAGGAACAGAAGATGGCGGCTTGACGACCTTGATGATGTAAGATACATTTATTGTGCCTTAATATCTTCGTAATAAACTAACATCAAGTGTTTTATTATTTTAAATAATGTTATTTTGCATTGAATTAAGATGATTAATGTAAATATTATTTTCTTGTTTTAGGAGCCTAAGGTGGTGGAAGGTCTTTTGCTTTCATTCTACTGTGATGAGAATATTAGCCCTTGTATTGACTCTTTCAAACAGATGACAAAATTGAAGATGCTAAGTGTTAAATATCGAGAACGTTATCACTGTAGCTCAGAATCTCATCTAAAAAGTATTGAAGCTTTAAAAGAGATAGGCATTATGAATTATCTACCTAGGGGTTTGGTGTTGCTTAAATTCCCATATTTTCCATGGTCAAAGCCGTTTTGCTCAATGGTATTTGATACTTACCTAACTCTGCACTTTATGTCAATCTTTTTTTTTTCGTTAACCTTTCTTTATTCTTAATTTCTCTTGCAGGAAATGACAAAACTTACCTATCTGGATCTTAGCTCATCCAACTCTTTGTTAGAAACCCCAAACTTTGCTATGATGCCAAATTTGGTGAATTTAAATCTTTCAGGCTGTGAGAAATTAAAAACAATCCATCCATTTGTTGGAAACCTTACAAAACTTGTTAAATTAAATTTAAGTGGATGCAAAAATCTTGCAAAGCTTTCCGGCTTCAATCAAGTAAGTTTCATGTCTCAAGTTTCTCAATGTTGACAATTGCACTAAGTTAGAGAATATTCAAGAAAAAAACGAAAGAATACCAAATCTAGAGAAGGTGGATTCATTATATGTTGGGATTATAGAATTTCTCTCACCCGGAAAAAAAAATGTGGCAATATATTTTAGCTATTTTTTAGAAGTTTTTTTTATTTTAAATTCAAATCAATTTGACTATTTTCATTCTTCTCATGCAGAAAATGAGAAACATTACCTGTTTGGATGTCACATCTTGTAGCTCTTTGTTAGAACTCCAAATTTTGCTATGATGCCGAATTTGGAGTATTTATACCTTTCAAAGTGTGAGAAATTGAAAGAGATCCACCCATCGATAGGAAATCTTATGCAATTGGAAATCTTGAATTTATCAGGATGTTATAACCTTGAGAAGCTTCCCAACTTTAACCAGGTATCATATCTCTAGAATCTCAAGCCTCAAAATTGCATAAAATTACAAAATATTTCAGAAAACCTATTAGATCAGAGTTGGATATATTATATTTTGGGATTGCAGTACGTACTTCCCTCATCGATCCATGCAACAACTGGGCAATGTTTTAGTTACTTTTTAAAAGTTTTTAATTGAAGAATTCAAATTAATTTGACAATTCTCATTTTTCTCATGCAGGAAATGAAGAATATTACCCTTTTGGATCTTAGACTTTGCAGCTCTTTGTTAGAAACTTTGAATTTTGCAATGATGCCGAATTTGAAGTATTTATACCTTTCATATTGTGGGAAATTGAAAGAGATCCACCCATCTATTGAAAATCTTACCAAACTTGATATCTTGAAATTGGATGGATGTAGTAACCTTGAGAAGCTTCCCAACTTTAACAAGGTTGTATCATATCTCCAAAATCTCGAGCTTCAAAATTGCATAAAATAACAAAACATTGCAGAAATCAAGTCAAGTACACCACATCTAGTGGAGTTGGATTTATTATTTTATTATATGTTGGGATTATAGAACTTCCCTAGCTCATTGACTCAACAACTTGGAAATATGTGCGAGTTATTATTTAAAAGTTTGTTAATTGAAGAGAGTTCAGTTCAATTTAACTATTCTCACTCTTCTCATGCAGGAAATGAAAAAAATTACCCGTTTGAATCTTAGATTTTGCAGCTCTTTGTTCGAAACTCCAAATTTTGCTATGGTGCCGAACTTGAAGTATTTATACCTTTCAAAGTGTGTGAAATTGAAAGAGATTCACCCATCAGTTGGAAATTTTACAGAACTTGTTGAATTTGATTTGTATGGATGTAGTAACATTGAGAAGCTTCCTAGCTTTAACCAGGTATCATATCTCTAAACCTCAGGTTTCAAAATTGCATAACATTATAAAACATTTCAAAAATCAAAGCAAGTACACCACAACTAATTGAGTTGGATTCATTATATATTGGATTATAGAACTTCGCCAATAGACACAATAACTCGGCAATAGGTGTTAGCTATTTTTTAAAAGCTTTTTAATTTAAGAGTTCAGATGATTTTGATAATTCTCATTCTTCTCATGCAGGAAATGAAGTATATTACGTGTTTGGAACTTAGGTTTTGCAGGTCTTTGTTAGAAACTCCAAATTTTGCTATGATGCCAAATTTGAAGTATTTATACCTTTCAAAGTGTGAGAAATTGAAAGAGATCCACCCATCAATAACAAATCTTACAGAACTTGTTGAATTTGATTTGAATGGATGTAGTAATCTTGAGAAGCTTCCTAGCTTTAACCAGGTATCATATCTCCAAAGTCTTGAGCTTCAAAATTGCATAAAATTTTAGAACATTACACAAATCAAGGCAAGTACACCACATCTAGTGGAGTTGAATTTATTATATATATTGGGATTATAAAACTTCCCCAATCAGCACAAAAAACTTGGCAATATGTGTTAGCTAGTTTATAGAAGGTTTTTTTTTTATTTAATAGTTCAGATCAATCTGACTATTCACATTCTTCTCATGCAGGAAATGAAGAACATTACCTGTTTGGAACTTAGGTGTTGCAGCTCTTTGTTAGAAACTCCAAATTTTGCTATGATGCCAAATTTGAAGTATTTATACCTTTCAAAGTGTGAGAAATTGAAAGAGATTCACCCATCTGTTGGAAATCTTACACAACTTGTTAAATTTGATTTGAATGGATGCTGTAACATTGAGAAGCTTCCCAGCTTTAACGAGGTATCATATCTACAGAATCTCAAGCTTCAAAATTGCATAAAATTATAAAACATTTCATAAATTAAGGCATGTACACAATTGAATGCCTAAGCTGATAGTTGAGCTGCACATTTACGTTTATATATTATATGCTCAACACGTAGACCATAGTCTTTTGTTCGGGTGGTGTGGAGATTCGCACATTTACGTTTATATATTATATGCTCAACATGTCCCCTCACGTGTGCGGGCCGATTGACTTTGATGGGCTCCAAGCAACACGTGGACCACAGTCTTTTTTTGGGTGGCGCGGAGATTCGAACCCATGACCTTTTACATGGCTCTGATACCAAATTGAATCATGTGCTCCATCCAACTAAAAGCCTAAGCTGATAGTTGAACTGCACATTTATGTTTATATATTATATGCTCAACATACACCACATCTAGTGGAGTTGGATTCATTATATATTGGGAATATAGAACTTCATGAATCAGCACAACAACTCCGCAATAGATTTTAGCTATTTTTGAAAATTTTTTAATTTCAGAATTTAGATCAATTTGACTATTCTTATTTTTATCATGCAGGAAATGAAGAACATGACCTATTTGGAACTTAAGTGTTGCAAGTCTTTGCTAGAAACTCCAAATTTTGCTATGATTCGAAATTTGAAGTATTTATACCTTTCAAAGTGTGAAAATTTAAAAGAGATCCATCCATCAGTTAAAAATCTTACGAGACTTGTTGAATTTGATCTGAATGGATGTAGTAACCTTGAGAAGCTTCCTAACTTTAACCAAGTATCATATCTCCAGAATGTCAAGTTTCAAAATTGCATAAAATTTCAAAATATTTCAGAAATCAAGGCAAGTACATACACTAAATATATTAGAGTTGGATATATTATATGTTGGGATTGTAGTACTTCCCTCATCGACGCAACAACTCGGCAATATGTGTTAGTTACTTATAAAAAGCTTTTTAATTTAAGAGTTCATATGATTTTGACTATTCTCATTCTTCTCATGCAGGAAATGAAGAACATTACGTGTTTGAAACTTAGGTGTTGCAGGTCTTTGTTAGAAACTCCAAATTTTGTTATGATGCCGAATTTGAAATGTTTATATCTTTCAAAATGTGAGAAATTGAAAGAGATCCACCCATCAGTTGGAAATCTTACGAAACTTGTTGAATTTTATTTGGATGGATGTAGTAACCTTGAAAAGCTTCCCAGCTTTAACCAGGTATCATATCTTTAGAATCTCAAGCGTCGAAATTGCATAAATTTACCAAACACTTCATAAATCAAGAAGCACCACATTTAGCGGAGATAGATTCATTTTATGTTCTGTATAGAATTTCCCTCATTGACTCAATGATATGTGTTAATTATTTTTTAAAAGAGTTTTTTAATTGAAGTGTTTATATGAATTTGACTATTCACATTCTTCTCATGCAGGAAATGAAGAACATTACGTGTTTGGAACTTAGTTCATGCAGGTCTTTGTTAGAAACTCCAAATTTTGATATGATGCCAAATTTGAAGTATCTAAACCTTTCAGAGTGTGAAAAATTGATAGAGATCCACCCATCTATTGGAAATCTTATGGAACTTGTTGTATTAGATTTGAAAAGATGTTATAAAGTTGAGAAGCTTCCAAACTTTAACCAGGTATCATATCTCTAAAATCTCAAGCTTCAAAATTGCTTTAAATTAGAAAATATATTAGAAATGAAGGCAAGTACACCACATCTAGTAGAGTTAGATTGATTATATGCTATAATTATAGAACTTCTTGCATCTACGCAACAACTTAATTGACAATATATGTTAGTTATTTTCTAAAAGTTTTTCAATTGAAGAGTTTAGATGATGAGGATTGAATAATCTGGAGTATATTATTAACCGTAGAAGTTCAGAACACAAATATAAAGCATAGAAGAAGAGTCCTAGTATACTACAAATACTAGACTCCCTAACACTCCCCCTCAAGCACAAGGTTGAGGAAGCACATTGAGCTTGGACCTAAGAAAAGCAAACCGCACCCCTACAAGAGGCTTGGTGAAGATATCAGACAGCTAGTCCTTAGTAGAAATAAAATGCACGAGCACTTCCTTCTTCGCCACCATATCCCGAACAAAGTGGTAATCAATTTCCACGTGCTTTGTGCGAGCATGAAAGACAGGATTAGCGCACAAATATGTAGCCCCCAAGTTGTCACACCAAAGTTTAGGAGGAGAAACCGGAGGCAAACCGAGCTCCTTGAGCAAAGACACCAACTACGTGACTTCAGCTGACACATCAGCTAAAGCCTTGTACTCCGTTTCTGTTGAAGAATGCACAACAGTCCGCTGTTTGCGACAAACCCATGAGACCAAGTTCCTGCCATAAAATACCGCAAAACCACTCGTCGACTTACGATCGTTTGGATTACCAGCCCAGTCAAAGTTTGAAAAACCGTGAATATCAGCAGAAGAAGATTGATTAATGTGCAAACCATAGTGCAAGGTACCCTTGACGTACCGGAGAACACGTTTAAGCATGCCCCAGTGTGCCACGGCGGGGGCGTGCATGAACTAACAAAGCTTATTAACGGTAAATGACAGATCAGGATGGGTCACCGTGAGATACTTCAAAGCACCCACGAGGCTACGATACTGAGTCGGATCAGCATAAGGAGTCATGTCCTCGGCAGGAGTTGTGTGAACCAAAGAGACCGGAGTAGCTAAAGGTTTGCAGTTAACCATACCGGCCCGCTTCAGAATATCACCCATATACCGTCGCTGCTGAGATAAAAGTAAGCCAGTCTCGGCTGGAATAGTCTCAATGCCAAGAAAGAAAGAGGGCGAGCCCATATCACGCACCTTAAATTCAGTCGCTATTTGCACAACAAGCCCCGAGACACGAGCTGAGTCAGAACCCATGACCAGGATGTCGTCGACATAGACTAATAAATACAGCTGCACGCTATCACGAGAATAAATGAACAACGACACGTCAATCTTGGACGAGCGAAACCCCACAGAAGTCAAACACGTGTGAAGACAAGTAAACCACGCCCGTGGAGCCTGCTTGAGCCCGTAGAGCGACCTTTGTGACAGGCACACATGTGTTGGATTAGCCTTGTCTTCATAGCCCGAGGACTGCCGCATGTAAACAATCTCAGCAAGAGTCCCATTAAGGAACGCATTGTGAATATCAAGCTGGCGAACCGCCCAACCACGGGAAGTAGCCAAGGACAACAAGAGCCGCACCGTAGTCGGCTTCACCACCGGGTTAAATGTCTCAAAAAAGTCCTACCCGGCAACCTAGTTAATCCCCTTGGAAACTAGGCGAGCCTTATATCGCTCGACTGAGCCGTCGGCCTTCCGTTTGGTGCGAAAGACCCATTTGCAGCCGACTACATTCATGCCCGATGCGACTGGTACCAACCGCCAAGTATTATTATGAAGGAGGGCGTTGAACTCAAGATCCATGGCTTCACCCCATTCCGAAGACAATGCAGCCTGCGAAAAACAAGTCGGCTCGGAACAGGTAACTTGTGACACCAAAGCTCGAGGCGATCGCGACTGACTACGCAAAACCATAGAGTGCGAGTGCGCTCGGCTAATACTGCGGCGAGTCCTCGCACCCCGAGGACGCCCTCTAGGCCTAGCAGCCCGGACTGGAGCATCATCCGCAACAAACTCACCAGCTGGAGCAGCGACAGTAGAAACAGCAGGTGAAGAGATGGGGTGACCGGTCGAGGGCGGAGCAACACCTGGTGAAAGACTTGAAGCACCCAACGGCATGGTTAAAGGCGCAGCAGGCTGTACAGCAGTAAGAGAGCCAACGGGAACACAGTTTCATCAAAACGCACATGGCGACAGACGAAAATTTTGTTAGTCGTTAAATTCAAACAACGATAGTCATGATAGGAGTCCGGGTAACCAAGCAATACACACGGCGCAGACCGAAACTGAAGCTTGTTTTTAGTGTATGGATGCAATAATGGGAAACATAAACACCCAAATACTCGCAAAAAAAATGAAGGAGGTGACGGATGAAGTCGATAATGGGGACTATCATTATCTAACATACAAGTGGGCATTTTGTTAATTAAGTATACCGAGGCCTCAAACGCGTAATCCCAATAACGAGAGGGAACGGATGCCTGAGCCATCAAAGATAGCCAAGTCTCAACAACATGCCGGTGCCTACGCTCCACCCGACCATTCTATTCGTGGGTTTAGGCACACGACTGTTTGTGCAAAATACCAAGGGAAGCAAGAGTTCGATTTTACGGGAAAATAACCGTTCAACTAGAAGACGAAAACGATTAAACACAGCATACAAATCAGTCTTAGCATAAAGAGGATAAAACCAAACAAACTGAGTGTAATCGTCAACGAACAAAACAAAGTACTTATAACCATTCGATGAAAGCAAAGGCGCAGGGCCCCAAATGTCCGTGTAAACCAGTTCCAAAACATGAGAACTATTATTTGACACACGTGGTAAGGGAAACAGAGAGGATTTCCCCAACTGACACGTCGAACAGAGTGTAGACAAATCACTAATACTAGAATCAAAAATAGAACACGACTTTAAAACTTGACGCATGACTCTAAGATGCGGGTGCCCAAGCCGATTATGCCACCCCGAATGAGACACACGAGCTGCAGCAAACGCAGTGGGAATAGACCGAACCGGCCATGAGTAGAGACCCCCCGAAGTGCGCCCTTTATAAAAGACCGCCTTGGTTGTAAGGTCCTTCACATAGAAACAACGAGGGTGGAATTCAAAAAACACATTATTATCACTAGAGAATTTTTGAACCGATAATAATGAAGCAGAAAGGCCAGGAACATCAGATAATCTAAATGATCTAGACATAGTGGCTAACGAAGCAGAACCAACGCGAACAATAGGCATACCTGTGTCGTTGCCTACACGGAGTGTATCCGAACCAACATAATCAGATGAAGTCGACAGCACAGAGGAGTCCGGCGTTGCATGGTTGGTGGCTCCTGTATCAGGAAACCACTGGTGCGGACCAGCAGACACAGAGTCATCAACGGAATACGCCATGTGCGCCTGAGGTCCGGGCGTCTCTGCATAGTGTCGGTAACAGGACAGTGCCGTGTGCCTAGCCGCATTGCAGATTTGACACCGAACTCAAGAGTCACGCGACCGGCCACGGCCATGCCTACGTCCGCGACGACCGCGACCGGACCCGTCGACACAACGTCGTCTGCACAGATGAAGTCCTGCGAGATTAAGAAATCAGAAAACTCAGCAAGGGTTACCGGTTATCCTTTCGTGAGAGTTGCAACAAGCGGGCGGTACTCCGGCCGCAGTCCTCGGAAGATATAAAGATTCTGATCATCCAATCCAACCGGACGACCAGCCAACGCGAGGTCTTCAATCAGAATTTGAGCGTGTCCTAAGTAGTCAGCAATCGACGAATCACCTTGGTGGAGGTCTTGCAGTTGTCCGAGAAGACGTAGTGTAAGCGCCTAGGTTGATGAACCAAGACTGCCCTCAAAGGTCAGCTAGAGCAGCCGGGACGTCGAGCGACCAATCGCCAGATGCATGACCTCCTCAGACATAGAGGAGATCAGCATCGAGAGGATGGCTTGGTCCTGTTGAAGCCAAGCATTCCGGGCAGTAATAACGGTTGACACAACCTCCGGAGCAGCAGCAGATTCTGACGGCGACGCCACAACAGGGACCACTGGACAAATAGAGGAACCATCAACGAACCCGAGCAGTTCCTGTCCTCGAAGAAACGATAGGAGTTGAGTTGGCCAAAATAGAAAATTCCGGGACGTGAGTTTAATCGACACAAAGTGATGTGCCGATGTAAGGGTGTTGCTAGCCACTATGGGAATAGACGAAATGGAGTCGGAAATAGTCCGCTCGGAGGAATCTCCGGCAGAGCTGTCCTGCAAAGCCGATACTGGAGCCGCCATAACAAAAAAAAAAAACCTAAGTCTATTGATACAAGATGAGGATTGAATAATCTGGAGTATATTATTAACCGTAGAAGTTCAGAACACAAATATAAAGCATAGAAGAAGAGTCCTAGTATACTACAAATACTAGATTCCCTAACATAGATCAGTGTGACTATTCTCGTCCTTCTCATGCAGGAAATGAAGAACATTACCCGTTTGTTTCTTAGCGTTTTATTAGAAACTCTAAATTTTGCTATGATGCCAAATTTGAATTATTTATACCTTTCAAAGTATGAGAAATTGAAAGAGATCTCCTCATCCATTGGAAATCTTAAGGAACTTGTTGAATTTAATTTGTATAGATGTAGTAACCTTGAGAAACTTCCCAGCTTTAAACGATTATCATATCTCCAAAACCTCAACTTCAAAATTAAACATTTAGAAATTAAGACAAGCACACCACATCTAATCGAGTTATTTGTTATATGTTGGGATTTTAGTACTTCTTTCATTGGCACAACTACTTTGCAATATATATGGGTTATTTATTTTTTAAAAGTTTTAAAATTTAAGATTACGGATCAATTTGACTATTCGCATTATTCTCATGCAGAAAATGAAGAACATTACCTATTTGGAACTTGGATCTTGCAGCTCTTTGTTAGAAACCCCAAATTTTACTATGATGCCGAATTTGAAATATTTAGACCTTTCAAAGTGTCTGAAACTGAAAGAGATCCACCCATCAGTTAGAAATCTTACGAAACTTAAAATTAATTTGGATGGATGTAGTACCTTGAAAAAACTTCGCAGGTTTAAGAGTTCACATAAATTTAAGTATTCTTATTATTCTCATGCAAAAAATTAAGAACATTACATGTTTAGAACTTAGATTTTGTATCTCTTTGTTAGAAACTCAAAATATGTCTATTATGCCTAAATTGAAGGGTTTAAACCTTTCAGAGTGTTAGTGAATGAAAGAAATTCACCCATATGTTGGAGATCTTATGGATTATGTTGGATTTTTTGGATTGATATAGTAAGAAAAGCTTAATTCACTACTTCAATCAAGGTCCATCTATCTAGAATCTCATAATTCAAAATTGCGTATAATTATATTCTGTAGTGCCTTTATGATATTAAGGCAACTAGGCAAGTGCAATACATCTAGCGGAGTTGATTTATATTCTGTGTTAGGATTATATAACTTCCCTCATAAACGCAACAAAATCAACAATATATGTTAGTTATTTTTTATTGAAGTTCTTCAAATTAATAGTTTAGATCAATTTGACTATTCTCACTCCTCTCGTGCGGGAGATAAAGAACATTACCTATTTAGGAACTTAGATCTTGTATTCTTGTAACCCATACCATATATATATATATATATATGTGTGTACATATATATATGTGTGTACATATATATATGTACGTACATATATATATATGTACATACATATACATATATATATATGTACATACATATACATATATATATATATATATATATATGGTAGACTTCATATGAGACAATATAGCTAGATGAGAAATAAGGCTTAATCCTGGCCATTGAAAAACATGTATGAATGGTTGAGATTTGATTTTAAGATTTCAATGTTTCACCTTTAAAATAGGCTGATTAATATTAATAATAAGCTTTTGAAGGGCAGTTTGGTCTTGCGGCTAATACAAAATCTTGGCATATCCCAACTTTCACTCTTCCATTCCCGTAGATGTCGTGCGAAGGATTCTGGAACCGCAGCGAAGAAGAAACACCAACGACAGCCGACTGCACCGCTACCGTCACAGAGCTATGGCTAGTTCGAGGCGATGCGGAAAACGACGACAAGGAACAAGGAATCAGTCAGAAAACAGAGGTATGTTGCTGAAAAATATAAAAATAATCTAGAGTGTGTTTGTCGGCGGGTACACCGCGACCCAGATTAGGGTTCATGTGATTGCGTTTCGGAATCTGTAGAGGATTTATCTGAAGGGGTTTCCGATCGGGAGTAATGCGGTGTGTGCATTATGAAACCCATTATTGGTTACGATTTTACAGGCGTACGGTAAGGATTGGGAAATTTGTTGGGTACAAAGAAATTGAGCGGGACAATGTGGGGTGGGTAGAGTTAATGTGATAGTGGCTGGGAATCGGGTGGATTATTTCTCCACCATAGTTTCTTCCATTTTTAAAAGAAATTTGACAGTGATGGAGGAAATTAAATATGAGAAATTGGGAATTGGGGAAAATAAGGTGCAGTAAATGGAATCTGCAGAAAGCTTGAGTCTAAAAAGCTCTTGTGCAAAAAGAAGATCCAACTTCTCCGGTCTCATTTAATTTCTCAGTTTTCTTATTGTTCAATTCTATTATCTTTGGTTTCCTATCTCTATGGTCTAGGCAAAACTTTCCAGTAGAGTGTCTAAGAATACAGTGCTTTAATTTGTGCTTATAAATGCATGTTTATTCCTTCCTCCATAGTATCTCTGGCAAAAGAGGAACCCACAAGTATTGCACACGAATTTTTGAAAAAATGCACACGGTTCACACATCCATAACACATGTAAGTGCACAGTGTAATTCTAAAAGGTGCACACGGGTTACTTTGTAGTTGCACACTCAAATATAGTGGTATGCACATGCTGTTCCACTGTTATGCACAAGTGCTTACCTAAGAATGCATATGGGCGTAGCCAAAAATGTTTTACTTTCCGGCGATGGCACAGACACAGTAAAAGGAACCAGTGTATGTGCACACATTATGCATTTAAAGCCAGTGGTGATTTTCATTGTGGGTTTATGAAGTTAGTTGGTTTTGATATTTTTGTGATAGGTAATCTAGCAAATTATTGTCTTTCTCATCGTTTTTTGCGTGAAGGAAGATTCACCATAGTCTAACATTTTTTTTTTTACTTACGTGTAGGTATCTTCGTGTTCCATAGCAACCTCACGACCAGCTAGATCGTGCCTCACCAACTGAGTTTTAACACTTTTGTGTGCACGGTAATAGGGGGATGAGACCAACATCTAACAATTTCAAAAACTTTAAGGGATTATGTTACCTGTTTTTTCTAAACCCAATAAGGAGTTTACTTTGTATAAGTCTTTCCTATCAGATGATGTGTGCCCTTCATTTTGTATATTGTGTGCACATTAGCAAAGTCCAGCATTTTATGTCATTATGAATATGTGTGCACTCGTTACCACTGGTGTGTGCATGGTACCACGTACGTGTGCATTTCATGGTGTCAAAATTGGACGATATGACATTTTTTGCTCTTAAGTACCACGTTGTGTGCACATAATAACACCTTTTTTTTTTTGCTTGGGCTATTTATTTATGGATTATTATTGGAACAATGTATTTTTGCACAAGTATTTTTGTAACACACTTATTTCTGTTGTTAACAAGCAGAATTCCCATGAAATGATACCTGTTAACCTTGTGTGCAATCCAAATAAGTATGTAAGGCACGTGGACCATATCTGGGGTGCACACACCAACAATCGTTACAGGACTCTAGAGTACACTGACATGCATATCGTAACATAAGTATGTGCACACACATTACCACAATGGGTTGCACACATCGGGACTTTCAGAGCACATTAGTGAACACTGACATGCACACCGTAATTCTAGTACATGCACACGCAAAGGCTGACAAGTAGATTAAAATATTCATATTAAACAAACTGGTATAATCCAAGTCTCATTACAAAATACAAAGTCCTAAAAACATGCACGACTACAAAAATAACATTACGCCATCAGCAAGCAATTACAGCTAACATGATGCACATAATTAATTATTGAGATTAAACCCAAAGAGTTAACCCAATTGCTTATCAATTTGTTAACTCGATAATGGGATAAAAAGTTATGCGCCGTGCACATCTAATGTGTCCAGATGGCACATGGTGTAATTCTTTTTGTGATCAGACCCACATGGTTTTCATCGCATGGGTGCACACTAACATGCACACACCGCTTAAAGTAGGTGCACACATTGTACCAATCATCTATATCATAAGACCAGTCATCTATATCGCAATATATGGGTGTAAAAAACTTCAAGCACAGATCAAGAACTAACCAATATTTAATACTTCAGAATATACAAATAATCCAACTCTCATCAAAATATACAAAGTCTTAAAAAAACCACAAGTAAAAAAGTGACACTACGCCTTTAGCGGGCAATTACTGCTATCATGTCTCTCATATTTATGACAAGTCTTGCACTCTCGTGTTGACTTTGACGCTTTATCTGCAGCAACTTCTTTTGACGACTTGAACTGCTTCCTAGAACCCTTATTCTTAGTAAGGGTTGAGGGTGGACAATAATACACGATTTACCAACAGACGTACCAAGATTGGTATTGGCATTGACAAAAGAGAGTTCGAGGTCCTTCAAAATCCGGGACAACTCCATAACACGATCTGCGCAATCTCCTACAAACACAACCAGTTAACAATAATGATACAAAAATCTCAAACACAGAGCAGCGATGTGAACTTTAATTAAAAACTATGTGCACATTAATAAAAAAAAAGAATTGAAACTAAGTCGTAGAAAAGCGGATAAGAATGCAATGAAATATGGTAAATAGAAGTATGCAATGGCCTCAAAATAACACAACAAATGACTCCACAACCCAGAATACCCTATAAACAATATACCAAAAAACCCCCCAAAACTAACGGACACCATGAATATAGAACACACATGCACACAGCCGAAAACAGATATGCACAGAGTGACGTGAAAAAAAATACTACAAAAATTAGAGAAAAATACTATAAGCATCGGACGAACGGTAACATTTACAACCAAAACATTCAAATCAACAACGGAACTCCCACCCTAAAAAGCAAAGAAAACAAACACGGACACTACAAACCCATGCACACACCAAAGAACCAAAAACATAATCAAACAAAAGGGAAAAAAGCTAAAAAATTAAAGAATGCATACCTTCATTAATACAATCCATCCTTGATGAAAGAAGATGAAGAACCAACGGCGTCTCTAGACCATAGAGAAAACACGCAAGTCCTAGAAGAACAATAGAAGAAAATGCAATCCTACCTAAATTAAAACACCTAAAATCAAGTATAATAAAGCAATAAAATTCTGGAGAAAAATAAAACACATGCAAAATTACTTTAAACACCGCAATAATTAATAATAACCATATAAAAGAAAAAGCAATGAAAAAATCTCAGCCATTAAACACCCCAAGATGGACGCCCAGATTTAGTTATTATTTCTCACCTAAATATGATGCTCATATGATTACAATTCTATGGTAGACTTCATACGAGACAAGCCATCTAGATGAGAAATAGGACATAATCTTGACCATATGATTTAATAAATTAAGGGTTGAGATTTAATTGAAAGTGTTTAAGTTGATTCCTTTAAAATAGGCATACTCTTTTAATAAAAAAGCAATCTAAGGGCAAAGATGTAATAGTGTGTCCACAGTTAGTTCTACGACTTAGGAATCCCCTAATTTAGCTCTGCCTCCTAATTTAGTGTGTCCAGGCGTTTCATCTACAGCGATGAAAATAATCAAACGGCCCTGTGCGAGCGTAACTCCGGTGAGGCATGGCTAGATCGAAAAGGAGAAACAATCGACGACGTGGGACGAGGTCATGAACAGAAAGCAGAGGTATGGGTTTTTTTTCAGAATTATTTTTTGTTGTATTTGAAGAGTGAAAAACGCAATGAAGGCTAGTGTTCTGGCGAGGGAGGAATTGCACACCCGGTATATGTGTCCGGAGGTTGAGGGTGGTTTGTTAGGGATTTTAGTCGGCGGGGGTGGTGTTCGAACGAGGTTAGGGTTAAATTGCATATATATGGCAGTTTGGGTATAACAGAGAAGCGGTGTGTTGAATTTAGGGTGGGTGGCCGACTTTGGGGGGGGGGTGGTGGTGGTTATAGATGGGTAGATAGCGAGCAGTAGGAAGCTTTGAATTTTTTTTAAAATGGCTATATAGAACGAACGTGAGAGATTGTTTCTGATTGGAGTCATAGTGGTTACTTATGTGCATAAAGGAACAAATCCGTGGGAGCAAAAACATGAACAAATTTAAACTTCTGAAAAGGGTGGAACTTTGTTTTCCATGACAGTTTAAATGGTTTTGTCGACTTTGGGTGCCACATGTAGATTACAAAACCTTTCAAAATGTCATGGCAGTGATGGGTGGTAGTCCGCTGGTCCCGGGTGTTAAATGTCAGGAAAAAGCCATGCTTGAAAAGATATGTATTGTGAATGTGTGTGCATTCATTAATAACGATTGAAATGTTTGTTTATGTGAATTGTTATTTGCATTTGTGTTGAAATTAATGTTAATAATGATTGGAAGGTTTGTTTATTTGGTTAGTGTGCATGGTGATTGGAATCTCTTATAAGATGTAAAAATGTAGCACAAATCACAGGAGCCTTTATGGTACTGGATTCTGTCTTCAGTGCACACATACACTAGGTAGAATGCACACGACCTAATATGACATTTGGTTTCTTTATGGCGTGTACACACCATGAAAGTAAGATGCATACTGGTACAATACTGTATGCACAATAACTATTTTAAAAAATGAATTCACAGGTAGACCAGCCCTCCTTCGTATTTTATCTAGCATGGCTGCACACACCAATTTGCTATGATGCACATGGGTTTTGTTTAGCGTGTATAATATGTATCCCAACTGATGTGTAGGTTATGTTCTTGATACTCCAAAGTGGCTACTACTACATAATCAGAATGGACATGGCAAAGATGAAGATTGAGATCACTGATAACTCATAGACACACATGCACACCAAAAGACAAGAAGTATAGAACCATCCTAGAGGACTTGGTAAGCAAAAAACAATATATTGTACTCGTCACTATCAACTTTTCCAACTTTGTTACTAAGTTGAACGGTTTTGTATTTCCATTAATGTGAGTAGAAGGACCTTCCAACATCAAGCGTGCAGTTGAACTCCAAAATGCTTTATTCCGTAGTTATCTGACATAAATGAACTGTCAAAGAGGTGTTGTTGTGACCATGGTGAACACTGTTTCTTCCTGCTGCCGCATGAACTATTTTTTTTTTTAACTTGAGGAAGACATTTTATGTTGCACACTTTTTGCTTAGGCTACTTATTTATGAATTATTTTGGGAAAAAATGTGTTTTTGCGCAAGCATTTTTGTAACACACTCTTATTTTCTGTGGTTAACAAGTAGAATTCCCATGAAATGATATTCCGTTAACCTTGCATGCACCCCAAATAAGTATATAATTAAGGTACGCATCATATCTGGGGTGCACACACCAACAATCGTTGCAGGACTCTATAGTGCATTGACATGCACACTGTAACACAAGTACATGCACAGACATTACCATAATGGGGTGCACACATCGAGACTTTCACAGCACATTAGTGAACACTGACATGCACACCCTAATTCTAGTACGTACACATGCAAAGGCTGACAACCAGATTAAAATATTTAAATTAAACAAACTGATATAATCCAAGTCTCATCACAGAATACAAAGTCCCTAAAATATGCAAAACTAAAAAAAGTAACACTACGCCTTCAGCGGGAAATTACAACTTTTAATTATCCATATTAAACCTACAGAGTTAACCCAATTGTTGATCAACGCGTTACCAGATAATGGGATAAAAATTTACACGTTATGCACCTCTAATGTGTCCAGACGGCACACGGTGTAATTCTTTAGTGCACACACTCACGTGTAATTCTTTAGTGCACACAACCACGTGGTTTTCAGCACATGGGTGCATACTGACATGCACACACCGCTTAAAGTAGGTGGACACACATGACCAATCATCTATATCGCAACTGCGTACAGTATTATGTGGGTATAAAAAAACTTTAAGCACAGACTAAGAGCCAATATTTAATACTTCAAATTAAACCCATACAGATAATCCAACTCTCTTCAAAAAACACAAGGTCTTAAAAAAATCACAAGTAAAAAAGTGACACTACGCCTTTAGCGGGTAATTACGACTATCATGACCCTCATATTTGTGACAAGTCTTGTATTCTCGTGTTGACTTTAACGCTTTCTTTGCAGCAACCTCTTTTGATGATTTGAACCGCTTTCCAGAACCAACGGACGTACCAAAACTAGTATTGGCATTGGTAAAAGAGAGTTTGAGGTCCTTCAAAACCTGGGACAACTCCATAACACGATCCGCGCTATCTCCTGCAAACACGACCAATCAACAATAATGATACAAAAATCCCAAACACAGAGCAGTTGTGTGCACTTTAATTAAAACTATGTGCACATCAATGAAAAAAACATAATTGAAACTAAGTGGTGGAAAAACGGACAAAAATATAGGAAAATCTGGTAAATAGAAGTATGCAATCTCAAAATGACACAACAAATGACTCTACAACCCAGAATACCCTACAACAATATATAAAAAGCCCAAAACTAACATATAGCATAAATATAGAACACACATGCACACAGCCGAATACAGATATGCACACAGTGAAGTGACACAATTAAATGCTTACTATGAAAATGAGCAGTTGTGTGCACTATAGTCAACTACTATGTGCACATAAAAAACCCATAATAAAAATAATGCTGAAGAAAAACACACAAGAATGGTAGAAAATCTAGTAAAAAGAAGTACACAACCTTGAAATGCCACACTAAATGATTCCACAAACCAAATTACCCCACAAACAGTATACTAAAGAAAAATTACAAAACTAACAAACACCATGATGAGAGAACACACATGCACACAACCTAAAACAGATATGCACACAGTGACGTGAAAAAAACATTATATTACTAAAAAAACGAGAGAGAACAACAATGTAAGCACCAGACGAACAACAAAATTAACCACCAAAACATTCAAATCAACAACCACACTCCCACCCTAAAAAATGAATAAAACAAACACTGACACTACAAACCCATGCTCACACCAATAAAACAAAAGCACAATCAAACAACAAGAAAAGAAAAGCTAAAAATTTAAGGAATACATACCTTCATTAACGCTGACCATGCTTGAGGAAAGAGGATGAAGAATCGGCGTTTCTAGATCACAGAGGAAACACGCAAGTCTTTGAAGAAAAGAAGAAAATGCAATCCTACCCAAATTAAAACACCTAAAATCAAGCATAATAAAGTAATAGAATTCCGGACAAATAAAACACATGTAAAATTACATTAAACACCCCAATAATTAATAATAACCATATAAAGGAAAAAGCAAGGAAAAAATCTCAGCCATCAAACACCCCAAGATGGACGCCCAGAATTAATTCTTATTTCTCACTTAAATATGTTGTCTCATATGATTGTAATTCTATATATATATATATATATATATATATATATAGAAAATTAATCAAATGCGGCCTTGCTATTAGGTGCGGTCATGTGGCCTAACGTGCGTCATTGGATTGTAATTGGGGTTTTATGGTAATTGTAAGTGGGAAGGTAATGTTAGAGTAAAGAATGCACCAACAAACGTATTATTAAAACACACCATTCAACGTACTAAAATGCACCAGTTCTTAGATTAAAACACACCACTTAACAACCACACACCAAATGCAACTACTCTCGTAAAATTCACCACCATGTGTATTAAAACACACCATTCTACGTTATAAAATGCACCGCTGGACAAATTAAAACACACCATTCCCACCATACCGAAATACACCACTCAATTTAAATGCACCAACAAAATTAAAACACACCATTCAACGTACGAAAATACACCAGTTCTCAAATTAAAACACACCACTTAACCACCACACACCAAATGCAAATACTCTCGTAAATTCACCACCATGTGTATTAAAACACACCATTCTACATTATAAAATGCACCGCTGGACAAATTAAAACACACCATTCCCCACCATACAAAAATACTCAAATTCAAATGCACCAACAAAATTAAAACACACCATTACACGTTATAAAATGCACCAGTTCTCAGATTAAAACACACCACTTAACCACCACACACCAAATACACATGTTATTGCGAATTTCACCAATATTATCTCAAATATGAACCAGATTAATGTTGATAATGCACAGACTATTGCGAATTACTCCATTCTCGTTCCGCTGTTGGAGTCGACATATGCGTTTTGTTCGGAACGGATCGCTCGTTGCTGGTGATGGAGTCCCTTCTACGCTCGTCAGGTGTTTGTTGCTCAGTGCTCGTCGACTTCAAGACTGATCTCCGTCGTCGTCTAATCTGGTTTTGAAATTGTAGTGAATTGTCAACATTATCCTTCTCGTTCGCGTAGCTAAAGATGAAGTGCCTGTATTGTTTGGATTAATATGAAGCCTTAGATTATGGGATCTAATGGTGTAGATCAGGCCACACAGCCGCACGTGGAAGACAGGCCGCATCTGATGGGGCCTCTATATATATATATATATATATATATATATATATATATATATATATTGTGCTGCGAATTTGAATAAGATCTGTGTACCATATGCATAAGATTTGTGGCTACGAATTTGCATAAGATTTGTGTGTTGTATGCGTGGTAGAATTAGTCATATTCAACATAACTAGTCTTTAACACAAAGAATAAAATAAAACAAAATTGAATTGACAACATTAAAACTCAAATTAATACAGAATATTTATAGTAAGTAATTCATGTTCCCGGGCAAATTATTAAACTAGCAGTGCATCATCTTGAAATTTGCAGCAATCGGTTCATACAACATCAGTTTTCAAAGGACTATCATACAGTAAATTGATTAACAATAAATAATACTCATAAATTAATTTCCTTATTTAAACATACTTATCTAATGGTACTTATGATTGCAGCAAACCAAGAAAAGGAAAAAGAAGTAAAAGAATTGCCTATGCCAAAATGTTGTAGAATGAATTCATTGTTGCTAACAAAGGAATTAAGTTGTCGTGCTTACTGCTGCGCCAAACGATTTTCTGAAGCCGCTGACCAGAATTGAAGTTGCCAACCCAGAAATTTCCACGCCACCACTGGAACTCGTTGTACATGTGAACGCCAGCCAGAAATTGAAATTGCCAAAACAAAATTGACGCGGCAAGGAAGAAGCTGCTGCTACGCCAGAAGAAATCAGTTCGGCGCAACAAATTAATTCACTCAGGAGAACTTAGTGAAGAGATTGAACTCGGCGCAACGAATTACTATGGCTTCACTCACTCCGTTGTAGCATACCGGACAACTATAGAATAACATTATTTAAAAACATATGTAGTAGTAGTAATAATAATACATTTTTTGTATAGAGGTATTTATGTCTTTTAAACACATATTCCATTTCTATTTCTTAAACCAATCAAACACCTGAAATAACATTCCTACTCTATTCCTTCAGCGAACTAAACAATAGAATACAATTCATATTCTATTCATTGCCTATTTCATTCCCTATGAAATACTATTCTTATTCTCTTAAAATTCATTCCGTGAATCAAACATGTTGTTAAAGTTTATTAATTTGAGATGATCTAAGCTAAAGGGGGTTGGATAATGAAATTGATGTTTTCACCTTTATCTAAAATGGCGTTTGACAAAAAAATCCATCATGACATATATACATAAAGTGTCCTTAAATCAATGTTGAGTGACTAAATTAGTCGATTTTAAAATTGATGATCAAAAGTGCCACTATGTCAAAAGCTATATCTAACCGTCATTATACCGTAGACTGCGGTCACTGATACTACAGTTTATCTCAAAAGATACTGCCTTTACATTTGTTTTTATATTATCGAATGAAACTGTAGTTATATCGAAATGTAACTGTAGTTGTGTTGAAATGTAACTGCAGTGTATATGAACTGATACTGAATAACAGTTTCACATTGCGTTTTATATTATCGAATGAAACTGTAGTTATATCGAAATGTAACTGTAGTTGTGTTCAAATATAACTGTAGTGTATATGAACTGATACTGAATAACATTTCACATTTGTGTTTTTATATTATCGAATGAAACTGTAGTTATATCGAAATGTAACTGCAGTTGTATTGAAATGTAACTGCAGTGTATATGAACTGAACGTGAGTGGCGCGGAACGGATGTCGTTTCATCTTCTGTCTGTTTTCATTAATCAAAACGATGTCGTTTTGATGCGCGGTCCACAATCCATTGTGGACCGCGGTCCACGATATAATTTTAGCGACTACAAAATCTTATTTTCTTATATATACTTGTGTAATAGTCAACTCCACGTTTCAATGACTTGATGCTAGACTCGACCTTCTAAGCTGTCGTTCAAAAGATAAAAATTGTATTAACTCATTTTATAAATACATTTAACATTATCCATTTATATATATATATATATATATATATATATATATGGTAGGGTTCCAGTGAGACCACTTGCTTAGGTAAGATCATGAGATCACATCTTGTGCATCCATGTAATACTTTTCAATGGTCTAGATTGATTGACACACACACTTTGTTCGCACACATTTAATCACCGTTCGCACACACTTCAACTTGGAATCTTAATCAATCTACACCATTAAAAAATTTTGAGATCAAATCTTGTACATCAATCACCGTTCGCACACATTTAATCACCGTTTGCACACATTTAATCATCGTCCGCACATCTTAATCACCATTCGCATACATTTTATTACCGTTCGCACACACTTCAACTTAGCATCTTAAATCAATCTAGACCATTAAATTATTAAATGGATGCACAAGATCTTATCTCACGATCTTACCTAAACAAGTGATCTCATATGATCCTAAGTATATATATATATATATATATATATATATATATATATATATATATATATATATATATATATATACACACAAGAGTAATATACTCCTGTTGATGTGGCCGGTTTTAATTTGTATAGAAAAAAATAGAGTATTGTCTTTATTTCTTCTTTTTTTTTTTTCACTCAATAAAATTTAAATGTCTGAAGAGAATTATATGTTGATTTGAGATTACATTTATCATTTTTCAATAATATAATAAGTATGGACGACCTTGGTGTATGGTAGTTGGTGTGATGGACCATCTGGAGTGGGATTCGTGATCTATATATGATGCTCCTTATTTTTACTCTCTTAAATTATGATGTGGAGCACGGTCCAAAATGACGTCGTTTTAATATTAAAATAATAATTTTTACTTCGCACGCGTGTTAGAATAATAAACATTCTGGAGTAGTATAATGTATTTTATGAATTAGAATAATGTATTTTATGCGTTAAAATAATGTATTTTATATGTGTTAGAATAATAAAATTTCTAAGGTAAGATAATGTACTTTATTAGTTACAATAATTTATTTTATGAGTTAGAATAATGTAATAATGTACTTTGTTTTAGAATAATGAAATTGAGTAATATAATTTTATATGTTAGAATAATGTATTTATGTGTAAAAATAATATATTTTATGAGTTAGAGTAATATACTCTATATATTTTTGGATCGTGGTCAACAAGTCTAGGCAATAATGATTCCGCAAATATAAAGTGAAATATAAGAAAGGCAACCACTCTTGAAGTCTTGAATTTAAAACATTATCTAGTTATAGCTATACTAGATCTTGTCAACCACATGTAATGACATGCATTAATTAGCAATGCCATATATCACTCAACCTACAATTAAAATACACGTAACCTCTAGATTTATTATACTAGCATTTAAAGATAGGCAGATAGCCATAATATATATTTGGATAATATGGTAGAGCCGTAGGCATTAGGCAATTTTTCATTTGTTGAATATTTGTTGGGAAAAATGGTATAGATGAGTGTTTTTACAAATGTACTCCTTTTTGTCTATCTAAAAGTTATAAGATAAAGGTAAACCATAGGGATATGCCTTTTTTTTTTTTTTTTTTTGGTGAACGGGAGGAGCCCCAGGCTCCGGGAGGTTAGCGACGCCTGCTAGAGGCAACGCCCGATAAATCACGTCGAAGAAGATCATTTAACCCTTCCGAAGGGTGATCCAACACGGTCGTACCCCAAGACAAACTTTGCCTCATATTGGCTAAGAAGTCGGGACACTAATTGCCTTTAGGAAAGATGTGCACAATCTTGGAGGTACGTACGAAACTGGCCCATGAGAGTCTTGCAGTCTGTAACTAAGGTATTAAAGTCAGACGAGGTTCCGTCTTCTCTGCACATAACATTGACCATGGCTTTAAAGTCCGTTTCGATCAGCTATAATTTTGGAGAATAGGGATCTGCTTATTAGTAAGCCTTTGAATTGACTTGCACTATACGAGACGGCAAATTACGGTCCACACAGCTGTGTAGGCCACGGTTCAAAACGACGTTATTGAATTTTATGAGTTAGAATAATGCATTTTATGAGCTAGAATAATGCACTTTATGTGTTAGAATAATGCACTTTATGTGTTATAATGAAACTTCTGGGTAAGATAATGTCTTTAATTTTATGAGTTAGAATAATGTACATTATGAGGGTTGCTATTCCTACCACCTATGGTGCAAATAACACTGAAATTCACAAAAGCTTGCAAATTTCAATAACTTTATAGGTGGTATAAATAGCAATAAGGTATAAATATGGCTATTTACACCACCATTGTCAACTGTATTAATTACACAAAGAAAAAAGGTGTTGAAATTATTATTTAAAAAAAAGGTGTTGGAATTATAGTTTTTAAAAAAAAAGGTATTGGTATTCCATATTATTTAAACAAAATTAAATTGAATAACAATTTAAAATTTTAAAAACTATATATATATATATATATATATATATATATATATATATATATATATATATATATATATATAAAACAGAGCAAGGGGTTGCTCCGTTTTTGTTTTGTTTTTTTTTTGTTTTTTTTTTGTTTTTTGCTTTGTTTTTTTTTTTTTTGTTTTTTTTTAAATTTTTAAATAGATATTTAATTTAATTTAATTTAATTTAATAATATTTCTAATTTCAATACCTTTTATATTATAATAAGGTAAAATAATGCATACAAAAAATTTGAGTTATAAAGAATATCATGAAAGTTTATTAAACATTAGATACTACAAAAAATAATTAAAAATTATTATACACAAAATTATTATACTATCACAATTTGAAATAATAAAAATAAATATTTTAAATATTTAATTACAAAATATTATAGAAAAAATTATTATTCTATCACAATTAAAAATATAAATAAATAAATAAATAATAAATATTTTAAATAGAAAACATAATGTTGACCAACTTTAATGAAGGTGGTGTAAATAGCAAATTCTATTTACACAATTACACCACCTATAAAGCTATCAAACCTATTAAATGGTGGTGTAAATAGAATTTTAGGTGGTACAAATAGAATCACCCTTATAAAAATGTATATGCAGCGGGTCGCGTGTAAAAGAATTTGCGTGAGATGACGTCTTTTTTGGACCGTGGACTGACGCAATAACTGTTGATACAAGACATGTTTTCACTTAGAATGGTGTTAAATGGTTTCTCATATGTATAGAGATGCAAATCAGCGTGTGAATTCAATGGTGAGTATTTAGGCAACCATTCTTCCCTTCCTCTTTACGGCCTAAAACCCTTAATTACTTTTTGTTGATCTTATTAGCACACAAAATTTAAAAAGTATGATGCATACTATGAGGGAGTTATATAAATATAAAAATATATGGTTATGTTTGTAAATATCTTTTTCTTGAATATTACTAATAAATATTACTTGGTAACTAATTTCTTAATTACATGTAATATACTATAATGTATATACACTGGCCCTGTTTGATAATATAGTTAGTTTATCAATTAATTTTGATTTAATTATTTGATCATTGTTAGTTGTTTGACTTGGTTAAACACCAATTTAAGTGTTTGATTAATTAGCTTTTTGTAATAGCATATTGCTCCAAAATGTTAAAATTTTAAAAAATTGTTTTGCTTTTTTGATTAGTTTTTTGAGAAAATCATTTTATATGCAATCAACTATCAACTAACAGCTAATTTAAACAGCCCACTATTAAAAAAAAGAAAAAAAAAAAAAAGAGGTCAGGTTTGATTCAGCTATAGAAATCCGTGCTCCTTTTAACCATTTTAAATAGATCTATTTCTTTTTTAAGATAAAAAAAAATCAATGATCTAATTTTGTTATTTTATCTTTTAAAAAAATAAAATAAAATAATTAGATCATTGAGATGAGCAAGAAAACGCATCAATTTAATCGAGGAAACACATTATACAACTTTTTCTAATTATGAAAATTGTTAGTGAAACATTTCAAAAATGTTTTCAATACAAAATTTGTCGAAAACACAAATATATACTGTTTCTTAAAACTTTTAGCATATCCTAACATAAAGCTACATTGAGCTAACATTTAGATGTATATGTACTTAGCAATATAAGGTTGTTATTATCCCATCACTACTCTATCATCTTCAAAAATTTCACATCACCAAATTTATAATTCCTTTGCTATTTTTTTTACATCCCTGCAATACTCTCCTACTTTTAAAAATAGTTACATTCCACTTTCGCGTTACATAAAAGAAAATAAATAAAAAAATAAAAAACAAAAAAAATAAAAATTGCAAAAGGTTGCCGCAGCAACAACAACGTTTTGTCAAGTTTAGCAAACTTGCTGCAATAGAAAGTTTGCTAACCATGTCATCATAAAAAAAATTTTGATTTTCAATATGCTACATCATCTAGCAAGAGAAAGATTAGATGGGATAAGGACAGCCTAATATACACACTGTTAAAATACAAAACAAATATTAATAAGTGTAAATATAATTGTGAGATTAGTCCAACGACCAATTAGATCAGCTGGCCTAATAGTGAATGAGCAGGTATTAGAATTATTAGGACTCTACATAATAGAGTCATACTATAAGTCTCAGTCCTAGTTTACTTATGATTCTCAGTCCTAATTTACTTATGATTCTCAGTCCTAGTTTACTTATGATTCTCTTGTATATATACTCTTGTATTCCTACAGTTATATTTTGTGAACTCTAATACAAACATAATTGTTCTCATCAGAATATTAGATGGATAAGTTGATTGCACTTTTGTACGATCATAATTCATATGCAAACTAAACAAACGATACAAACAAACGACTCTCGCTCCTTCCTTTAATTTGTTGTTTTCACATGAATGGACACTTCCTCTTGTCTTTATATTACGGAGTACTTATTAAGTAGTTAACTTTTTTTTTTTCTCAATAATGTATAGTTTATTATGACTAATTAACAAATCAATAACTTTTACAATATAAAAAAATTATATTATTATACCTTTAATTTTATAGAGGAATGCAGGCACAAGATGAGTTGTTAATGGGAGGTTCACATTATACATTTATCGTGAGAGAAAAAAAAAAGTAATGAATTTTTTTTTTTGAGAAGCAATTCAAAAAAATCTTGAAGTTTGAATTTCTAATCATACTTCTGTTCTGATTAAGTGCATCTTAGTATTAAGTAAAAACTGAGCGGTGATATTTTTTATTTTTTATTTTGGTAAATAATCATCATTTTATTAACAAATATGTCAAAATATCTTTTTCTTTTCTTTTTAATAATGGTATGTGGACATTATACCTTTTACGGCATTGTAAAATTTTTCAAATATAAAATATAGAACAATTAATAATAATAATTGAAATTCAACATATAACTTACGATAGTTTTTGGATGCCCAGTCTAGCAGTCGTTATACCGTGGACTATGGTCATGGTTGATACTGCAATTGTGTTGAACTGATACTTCAGTTGTATTGAAAGGGAACTGTAGTTGCGCGAAACAGAGGCCGTTCCATCCGTTTGAAACTGTAATTGTGTTGAACTGATACTGCAGTTGTGTTGAACGGATGAACAGCGTCTGTTCCGCGCAACTGTAGTTTCCTTACTTTCAACACAATTGCAGTATCAGTCATGATCATAGTCCACAATGCATTGTGGACCCTGCTCCACAGTATAATTTGCGACAGTATAGAGATTAGAACTATGGCTTCAAATAAAAATGAGTTAATTCTATTTTTTGTCCTAGAGTTGACAGTCCATTTTTAGTCATTTTTTATCAAAACATTCACATTTGGTCCTAGTATTATTGTGGCATGACCATTTTTTGTCCTCTATCAACAAAATAGTTTTAACACCGTTAAATATAAAGGCGTTTCGATCTTCAATTATAGGTTTTTCCAAAAAAATAAACATAAAAGTATAGTGGGGTTAACTCACTTTGTATAATAATGATCAAAATGTCTTTGTATTTAATGACATTTTAACGATTTTGTTGAGGAGGACCTAAAATGATCATGCCACAATAATATTATGACCAAATGTGGATGTTCTGATAAAAAAGGACTAAAAGTTGACTGTAACCTATAAATCTAGGACTAAAAATAGAATTAACTCAATAAAAATCATAAAATGCTATAAGTTTAACTGTCTATTTACATTCTATCATATGTATAAAAACAAAAAAAAAAAAAAAATTTATTATGACTAATTAACAAATCAATAACTTTTACAATATAAAAAAATTATTATTATACAGTCCTGTTTACTTATGATTTAGTAGTTACTTATGATTCTCTTGTTATATACTCTTGTATTCCTACAGTTATATTGTGAACTCTAATACAAACATAATTGTTCTCATCAGAATATTAGATGGATAAGTTGATTGCACTTTTGTACGATCATAATTCATATGCAAACTAAACAAACGATACAAACAAACGACTCTCGCTCCTTCCTTTAATTTGTTGTTTTCACATGAATGGACACTTCCTCTTGTCTTTATATTACGGAGTACTTATTAAGTAGTTAACTTTTTTTTTCTCAATAATGTATAGTTTATTATGACTAATTAACAAATCAATAACTTTTACAATATAAAAAAATTATATATATACCTTTAATTTTATAGAGGAATGCAGGCACAAGATGAGTTGTTAATGGGAGGTTCACATTATACATTTATCGTGAGAGAAAAAAAAAAGTAATGAATTTTTTTTTTTGAGAAGCAATTCAAAAAAATCTTGAAGTTTGAATTTCTAATCATACTTCTGTTCTGATTAAGTGCATCTTAGTATTAAGTAAAAACTGAGCGGTGATATTTTTTATTTTTTATTTTGGTAAATAATCATCATTTTATTAACAAATATGTCAAAATATCTTTTTCTTTTCTTTTTAATAATGGTATGTGGACATTATACCTTTTACGGCATTGTAAAATTTTTCAAATATAAAATATAGAACAATTAATAATAATAATTGAAATTCAACATATAACTTACGATAGTTTTTGGATGCCCAGTCTAGCAGTCGTTATACCGTGGACTATGGTCATGGTTGATACTGCAATTGTGTTGAACTGATACTTCAGTTGTATTGAAAGGGAACTGTAGTTGCGCGAAACAGAGGCCGTTCCATCCGTTTGAAACTGTAATTGTGTTGAACTGATACTGCAGTTGTGTTGAACGGATGAACAGCGTCTGTTCCGCGCAACTGTAGTTTCCTTACTTTCAACACAATTGCAGTATCAGTCATGATCATAGTCCACAATGCATTGTGGACCCTGCTCCACAGTATAATTTGCGACAGTATAGAGATTAGAACTATGGCTTCAAATAAAAATGAGTTAATTCTATTTTTTGTCCTAGAGTTGACAGTCCATTTTTAGTCATTTTTTATCAAAACATTCACATTTGGTCCTAGTATTATTGTGGCATGACCATTTTTTGTCCTCTATCAACAAAATAGTTTTAACACCGTTAAATATAAAGGCGTTTCGATCTTCAATTATAGGTTTTTCCAAAAAAATAAACATAAAAGTATAGTGGGGTTAACTCACTTTGTATAATAATGATCAAAATGTCTTTGTATTTAATGACATTTTAACGATTTTGTTGAGGAGGACCTAAAATGATCATGCCACAATAATATTATGACCAAATGTGGATGTTCTGATAAAAAAGGACTAAAAGTTGACTGTAACCTATAAATCTAGGACTAAAAATAGAATTAACTCAATAAAAATCATAAAATGCTATAAGTTTAACTGTCTATTTACATTCTATCATATGTAAAAAAAAAAAAAAAAAAAAAAAACAAAAAAAAAACAAAAAAAAAAACAAAAAATTCATCACATAAAATTATTAGATCTACCTCTTGACCTACAAAGCTACTTGAAATCAAAAGTGTTAATTATCAACTTGACAAAACTTGTTTATTTGTATGAGTTCTTAGTCTAATAAACACATATTTGAAAATTTTCACATTTAATTTCACTATTATAATGATGTTTATATTAATTGAGACTAACTTGGTTTTTTTTTTTTTGAAAGCAGACTAACTTGGTTAATTTTATAAAATCAAAAAATAAAAGGAAAAAAATTAATAAGTTAGAACTAGATGTTAAAATATAATTTTTTTCATATAAGACAATTTACACCATGGATTAGGATCTATATTGCATTGTAATCTAAATTAACATTCAAATTATGTGTCTATAGATAACATTCTATGCGATTGTAGTATCAGTAAATAAATTGAATAAACATAATATGCCAATTACATGCATATAATAAGTTAATTACAGGTTGGAATCTGATTGTGCCAGTGCCGTAGCAGCTCTATCCCATAGAAGTAAGGACCTTTCACATGTAAGATATACTCTCAAACATTGTGTTAGCATCATTTCTAATTTTGAGCACTTTTTTTGTTATTGTATGATTAAGAGATCATCAAATCTAATTGTTAATGCGTTAGCTAGGGTAGTAGGCTCTCTGTTAGAGTGTATCCAAACACTTCTGATTTTCTCAGACCAATATATGCTAAGTTCTTGGTTTTCAAAAAAAAATGTTAAGTATAACGTTTATAAACACAATTTATTAACTAAAACATATTAAATCAAACCTATGACCTCTTACTTGAGAGAGTCATAGTTATGCGACCACAAGGTCACAAGGTCTGTGGCAAAACATATAATATGTTAATACTTACCTATTTGAATTAGTGTGACAGAGCAAGATTAAACCTTCGTTATAACAATTGGAAATGTGACGATAAACCAACCCGCGTTCAGCTTTCCTTGTTCATTTCAAAACTCAAGACAGTAATTCTTCATCTTCTTCTCTGTAAATTTCACCATTTCAACTCACCTGTAAGCTGTAAATCCCGTTAATTTCTATAATAAACTACATATACATGCTATACACGTTATCTTACGTGTGTGTATATATATATAATATATATATATTCTCAAATCTTCAACTATAGGGCGACGGACATCAATATAATATAGTACGGAGTATATACATACATATATATCTGATTTAGAGAGCAGGGGGTGGGGGATATGGCGATCCTTTATGCGTTGGTTGGGCGGGGATCAGTGGTGTTAGCAGAGCACAGCGCGGCGTCGACGAACGCCAGTGCGATTGCGAAGCAGATACTGGACAATATCCCCGGGAACGACGACACAAACGTGTCTTACTCTCAGGATCGCTACATTTTCCATGTCAAACGCACCGATGGACTCACCGTCCTCTGTATGGCCGACGACGTCGCCGGAAGTAAGTTGAACCGTAAATTTAAGTAAAATAAGAAGTTGCTTGAATTCTCAGCTTTTGATCCTGTAGATTTAAAATTTCTTTTACTTAAACCTTCACTGGAACTCTAAAAGGGAAAAGCCACTCGTGGATTTGATTTTGCGTTTTACTGCAATTTTGTGTCAGCACTAGGCTTAAAAATGGAAAATTGTAAACAAAAATTGTCTCTAACTTTTATAATTTTAATTTCTTTTAGTGAATTTGACTGGAGTTTTGAAGGAAAGACGGATTTTTTTTATTTGACTTTGAGTTTCGTTGCAATTTTTCATTTGAATTGCTTTGAGGGCCTAGATCTTTCGTATAAATTATGCCTTAAATATAGAGTAGTAATACTGAAATTGAGAACTACATTAGCCCAAAACGAAAAAGAATTGCCATTGAGTAACTATTGAGTTTGAATTGCTATTTTCATTTGTATGAATGAATAAAAATAAAACCGAAGCACGAGTCTGTTGATCCTTTTGTTTGATAAATTTGAAAATGGTCCTGGCTATTATTCAATTGTTCTTTGGTTAACTAGGGAAAGTAATATGCAATACTATTAAGAGTTCCACATTGAAAATATTAGAGAGGACATATAAGTTTATAAGAGCATGAGTTAGACTAGTTAATTAATTGGATTTAATTTTTTTAGTATGGTTTGACTGATGTGCATTATAGCCCAATTAAATGACCATGGTATCAGACCTTGTAACGTAGGAAGGATACACATTGAAATAAGCTTAAGTGGCTTCAAGATGATGTTCTGAAAAATCACCTTTTTGGCTATTCTTAGTACTATTTTGACTGCTGTATCACTGCTTTTAAGTTTCTGCATATTTGGATTTGCAAACATCTACTAGTTGTTCTACTTTCAAGGCATGTGCTTGTCATCTTTTGTGTATATAGTTCATGGTGGCTCACTGCTTTGCAGGGAGAATTCCCTTTGCTTTCCTTGAGGACATTCATCAAAGATTTGTTAAAACCTATGGAAGAGCAGTTCTCTCTGCACAAGCTTATGCCATGAATAATGAATTCTCAAGAGTCCTCAACCAACAAATGGAATATTACTCAAATGATCCAAATGCAGACAGAATAAACAGGATTAAAGGCGAAATGAGTCAGGTAAATCCTGATATATCTGAAATACCTACATGATACAATACTGCATTAAAAAGTCTCCTTTCTTATTTAGTAACTCTAGGCTTTTAAAAACAAAAAATAATTTGGTAACTCTTGCTTTATTCTACACATTCATGTGTGTGAGCTACCTCCATTCTGAATGTATATAATGCTTGAATGCAATCCAGTTTTATGTGCGTCATTATTTTTGTAAATAAGTCACTTGGTTCTAAAGTTCTGTTTATCTGACCTAAACTGTATTATTTTTTTTATGTTCTCCTAGACATTCTTTTCTTTAATTATTTATGGGACATTATCATAGAAGTTTGAAGATGTCTATGTACTGTGACAGGTGCGCAATGTCATGATTGAGAACATTGATAAAGTTTTAGAGAGAGGGGATCGTTTGGAGTTGCTGGTTGATAAAACTGAAACTATGCAAGGAAATACCTTTCGCTTTAGGAAGCAGGCTCGGCAGTTTAGAAGCACTGTATGGTGGAGAAACGTGAAGCTTATGTATGCCACTTAAACTAACAATTACTTTTAATTTTTTCCTGTTTTCTATGCATAAAGATGGATTCTTTGAATTTTCCTACATTTTCATCTAAGCTCTTGGACTTAGCTTCTGTCACTTCTATTCTCACCGCTTTGTTCGAATGCAATCCATTTTTTCCCATAGCATTGTAATGGGAAATGTTAATGTTAGGCTAATCAGGTTGGTCTGCACATGATTTTCTTTAAATGCCATATCTGCCCTGCCCTTTGGCTGCATGTTTTGTTGTAAGCCATGGTTATCTTCTGATCCTATTCGGAAATGGTCTTTGAATCAAGTTATTATGTTGTGAACTTCTTCTAGTCAATAAGTCAATTGAATGTTGTATTTGATTTCTCTGTTTATGGCCTTGATATTCTTATTCACACCTTGGTGGCATAGTCACACGCTTGTCTGGCTGACAAATTTTTGATAAACACGTCACATCATACTGATGCAAATTTTCGTATTTTCTGTCAGTGATTTCATTTTTGTTCTCTATCTTTTACATATGGGTATTCTCTTTAGCTGTATATGTGTTCCGGTACTAAACCTCGTGCTGCAGAAGTCAGTTATTCAGAATATGGGCATTTATCACGTTATAGTTCAATCTAGTGATTACTGTTCATTTGTTTGATTTAAGGTTTGTCATTCGTATACTGACCACCTCAGATCCTTGCAAGCATAATCTACCTCAATGAACATTAAACCGTGTGAATTTTTTTGCAGAGTTGCAGTGATAGTCATCCTGTTGGTGATAGCTTATGCGGTTTTGGCCTTCATTTGTCATGGTATTACTCTTCCATCATGCCGGGGGAAGTGAGAATCGTGGTTCAGAGTATGGTCCTAAGTTGTCATCTCGACATGTGATTCTTTGCACCGTTTCCTCAGGTAAAGTGCAAATTTGTTTCTTCTTCTTTTTCTTCTTTGAGGGCAGCATGGCAGAGCCAATTCTATAAACTTCCATGCTTGTATGTTTTAAAGTTTTATGAAAAAAAAATGAAAAATACTACCACATGACTGTGATTTGATGAGATTATATGTTGTTAATACCCTATATATGAGGTGTAAGTTGCTTGTGATCATTCCAGTTTTCCAGTATTGTCAAGCTCTGTTGAGGAACATAGTAACTCTGACTCCAGTAAGAGTTTATGATGTAAATGCTTAGCTATATTTCTGGATTTTATCTTTATTGCTTTCATTATTTGGTTAGCAGTTAAGTTCATCCATCTTAGAACTAAATGCTCAGAAATATTATTAATTCACATCCAAATACTCCGTATCTAATAGTCAAATATGTTACTGGTGAATGCTTGATTGCATGATTAGGTAGATACCAAATGTGTAGCTAACTCCTAGACTATATATATTATTTTAATATAACTTACTCTTTTTTTCTTCTTTTTTTTTTTTTTTGTTTTTGTTGAGGAAAATATAACTTACTTTATTATATTGTTGTATCCGTTCATCTCTGTTGAAGTACAAAGAGTCATCGCCCCCACTGAGACTCGATCTCATGACTTCTCATATGGGAGGGTTACTACATGTCATCTGAGCACAAGGTGCTTGACTCTACACTATATTTTTAGTTGAGATGAAATAGATATTTTATTTTGTTTTTCTTTTTTTTTTTTTGAAATTGTATCTTTCTTATTTATTATAAAAAAAGGAGGTCCGGTTGAAATACATAGTTCCATATATTATAGTGTTTTGGTCAATTTAGTCTATGTACATTACAAAGTGGTACAATTAAAGACAATAGTTAACGGTGTTAATATTATTGTTAACTTAGCTTATGTGGCGTTGATATAATTACTGTCACATCATGATATTTATATTCGAACTCATATATTACTTTATAAATATTTAAAATTAATTATTTTTACCACCAATATATTAAATTAATAAGTCCAAAATAAATAATTACAACCATGCTCCCAATGAGATTTGAACACTTGATGTCAACATGCTTATAATTATTTATTTTCGACATATTAATGTAATATATTGGTGGTAGAATTAATTTATTAAAAATATTTTTAATATAATATATGAGTTGGAATATAAATATCATGATGCGACAATGATGACATCAGTGCCGCGTAAGTTAACGATATTATTAACACCGTTAACTATTATCATTAATTGCACAACTTTTTACAGTATAGGGACTAAATTAAACAAAATAAAGATACAATGATTAAATTAAACAAAATAAAGATACAATGACTAAATTGAACAAAACACTATATTATAGAGGATATATAATATTATTGGCAAAAGTAAAACTCATAACTTTTATATAGAAAAGTTATTTTATATCCACTCCTTCATCCTTTTTTGGGCATCCATGAGTAGTTATTGGGTAGATTTTCATGGTGTTCAAAAAATAGAATTTATTGATAAATTCACATTCATTGGTAATTCAGTATTATTTATGTAATGTGATAGAAATGTGCATATATTTAAAATAAAGATGTATTTATAAATATTTTTCTTAAATATGTATAAATATTCATTCTATTAATTTCGTAATTAAAATTAATATACTAAACTATTTATAAATAGTTAAAAAGAATTAATACCTCCAATGGTCTTCCGAGTATTAGCGATATACCAGTAGTGGTCCCTCGTCTTTAAAACGACCAGGATTCGTCCTCTATCTTTTTCAAAATAATCACCCGTGATCCTCTCGTAGAAACGGTGTTAAACTGACGTTAAAAATGAGGGAAAACTGGTCATTTCCATGTATTTGATGTTTAAGCTCAAATTTTCCAGTTGGGCGTCATTTCATGTATTTGATGCTTGGCCCAAGACTATATTTTTAGTTGAGATGAAATAAATAATTTTTTTTTTGAAATTGTATCTTTCTTATTTATTATAAAGAAAAAAAAAGGTCTGGTCAAAATACATAGTTCCATATATTATAGTGTTTTGTTCAATTTAGTCTCTGTACATTACAAAGTTGTACAATTAAGGACAATAGTTAACGGTGTTAATATTATTGTTAACTTAGCTTATGTGGCGCTGATATCATTACTGTCACATCATGATATTAAAATTCCAACTCATATATTACTTTATAACTATTTAAAATTAATTATTTTTACCCCCAATATATTAAATTAATAAGTCCAAAATAAATAATTACAACCATGCTCCCAATGAGATTTAATTTGAACACTTGATGTCAACATGCTTATAATTATTTATTTTGGAAATAATAATGTAATATATTGGTGGTAGAATTAATTAATTAAAAATATTTTTAATATAATATATGAGTTGGAATATAAATATCATGATGCGACAATGATGACATCAGCGATGCGCAAGTTAACGGTATTATTAACACCGTTAACTATTATCATTAATTGCACAACTTTTTACAGTATAGGGACTAAATTAAACAAAATAAAGATACAATGACTAAATTAAACAAAATAAAGATACAAGGACTAAATTGAACAAAACACTATAGTATACTAGTATAGAGGATGCATAATTTTATTGGCAAAAGTTAAATTCATAACTTTTAGATAAAAAAGTTATTTTATATCCACTCGTTCATCCTTTTTGGGGCCTCCGTGAGTAGGATGAGAACTGAATATTGTATTGATTCAATTGAACAATTACAATGATGAGGAATAGGAGATATATATACTAGGGGAGTCTCAGGTAGAGTAGGATAGCTAGTCCTAACGTGACTCAAACTCAAAGAGTCCTAATACTCCCCCTCAAGCGCAAGGTAAACTACTAACCTGAAGCTTGTCCCTAAGAAAAGAAAATCTAGGACTGGGCAAAGCTTTTGTAAAGATATCAGCTAATTGATCTTTTGTGGAAATAAAGTTAACCTGAATATCTCCATTGGCAACCCTATCTCTAACAAAGTGGTAGTCAATCTCCACGTGCTTAGTTCTTGCATGAAAAATTGGATTCGCACACATATAAGTAGCACCAAGATTGTCACACCATAATTTGGGAGTAAGGATGCCATCAATTTTGATCTCACGCAGCAAGGACATGATCCATATGACCTCAGCACAAACATCAACCAAGGCTTTATACTCAGCTTCCGTGGATGATCTTGCAACTGTCTTCTGTTTCTTGCACACCCAAGAGATAAGATTGGTGCCAAGAAACACTGCATACCCACTAGTAGATTTACGGTCCTCAGGACAACCAGCCCAGTCAGAATCAGAGAAAGCATGAAGCTCTCTAGAATTTGACTGAGTTACACGCAAGCCGAATGAGAGGGTGCCTTTGACATACCTGAGCACTCGTTTTAGCTGCTCCCAGTGAGACAATGTTGGAGCATGCATATGTTGACACAATTGATTGACCGCAAAGGATAAGTCTGGCCGTGTAATTGTGAGATACTGGAGAGCACCAGCCAAACTCCTGTATTTCGTTGGATCTTCATATGAATCTGAATTAAGCAATGGAGTTTTCGATGTAGAAATAGGAGTGGCGAGAGGTTTACAATCAGTCATTCCAGCCCGTTTCAAGATGTCTGACATGTACCGCTGCTGAGAAAGAATAACACCATTGCTAGTTTTGACTAGCTCAATTCCAAGAAAGAAACCAGGTTCACCAAGATCTCTAATTTTGAAAGCATTAGACAGTTTAGAGAGTAAATCAGACATTAGTAGCTCATCAGTCCCCATTACCAAAATGTCATCAACATATACTAAAAGATACACACATGCAGAACCACGAGAGTAATAGAATAATGACACATCAGTCTTTGAAGCTATAAACCCAACAGAGAGTAAAAAAGTATGCAGCCGATTAAACCAAGCTCGTGGAGCTTGCTTTAAGCCATATAAGGAACGCCTCAACAGACAAACGTGATCAGGCAATTGAGCATCAGCATACCCGGGTGGTTGACGCATATAAACAGTCTCAGCCAAATCACCATTCAAAAATGCATTGTGTACGTCAAGCTGCCTAACCACCCAACCTGAGGAAATAGCCAAACTCAAAAGCAATCTGACTGTAGTGGGTTTCACAACCGGACTAAAGGTGTCAAAAAAGTCCTGACCAAGAACTTGATTAAACCCTTTCGCCACAAGTCTCGCCTTATGCCTCTCTATTGAACCATCAGCTTTACGTTTAGTACGAAAAACCCACTTACACCCAATCACATTCATACCTGGGCGAGGAGGAACTAGAACCCAAGTCTGATTGTGCAAAAGTGCATTGAACTCCAGATCCATTGCTTCTCGCCATTCAGAAAATTTAACTGCCTGAGTGTAGCAAGTGGGCTCGGTAGGACAGGCCTGAGTAGAGAGAGCCAAAAGTGGAGCCACAGACCGACTCCTCGTAGCCATTGCATGGGAGCGAACAGTCGGACGTGTGGACTTGCCACGGGGTCGTCCTCTTTGACGAGTAGGAGCAGCAGTGGTGGTGACAGGAGAATCAGCCTGAGCAGAATCAGCAAGAGAAGATGGCAATACCTGTAAAACCGATTCAGCCCACGGCTTCTGCACAGAGGGAGGAGATGGCACAGCAACCCTACTAACAAAGGGAAACACATTCTCGTCAAAGTGTACATGTCTGCAGATATAAATCTTATTAGTCGTTAAGTCCATGCATCTGTACCCCCTAAAAGACTCAGGATAACCTAAGAAGACACAAGGAGATGACCGATACGACATTTTGTGACGATTATAAGGACGCAAGTGAGGATAACAAAGACAACCAAACACACGAAGAAAAGAGTATGAGGGAGAAGATTTATGTAACAATAAATGAGGACTGGAATTATGCAAAACACTAGATGGCATTCTATTAATCAAGTAAACAGCAGTTTCAAAAGCAAAGTCCTAAAAACGAGATGGAACAGACGCACGAGCCATAAGAGTAAGACTAGTTTCGACAATATGCCTGTGCTTCCTCTCAACACGACCATTCTGTTCATGAGTGTAGGCACAGGATTGTCTATGATTAATCCCTAACTGAAGAAGAACAGTATGTAACTTTTTGTATTCAGCTCCTAAGTCCGACTGAATAGCCTTAATTTTGCGATTAAATGACCGTTCAACTAAGGCACGAAACTTGTCAAAAATGGCATACAAGTCAGACTTCAATTTCATAGGATAATACCACGTGTAACGAGAATGGTCATCAACAAAAAGAACAAAATAACGATAACCAGAAGAAGACAAAACAGGAGCTGGTCCCTAAATATCAGTATAAATCAAATCAAGAATATTCGAACTAACAGAGTCTACACGTGGCAAAGGGAAACGAGTAGACTTGCCCAATTGACACGCAGAACACAAAGAAGAAGGACAACGATTATTGCGACTAGAACCACTAACAGAACAAAAAGGAAGAATACGATCTAAGACTCGTTGATGAGGATGTCCCAAACGATCATGCCATACGGAAGAGGAAGCACGGGACGAGATAAACGCACGGGGATTGTTTTTCGGAATGGGCAACGTGTAGAGACCACCGCAACTATTGCCGCGAAGAAGAATTGCCTTGGTTGCTATATCCTTCACAACAAAAAATGATGGATGAAACTCAAAAAAGACTTTATTATCTTTTGCAAAGCGTTGCACAGATAAAAGAGAGGAAGACAAACCAGGAACATGTAAAATATCAGACATCCTAAATACTTTAGACGGGGTAGAAAAAGAAGCATGACCAATATGACTAATAAGCAAACCTGTACCATCACCAACTCGAAGAGCATCACCACCAGTGTACTCTTCAGATGTAGAGAGCGCAGCAATATCAGGGGTCGCGTGATTTGTCGCCCCAGTGTCTGGAATCCAAAGATGCGAGTCAGACACAAGATTCGGCACATCCTCAGCATATGTTAAATGAGCTTGGAGTCCACGGCCAATTAAAGAAAAACAGGCTGGTGCAAGATGGCCATAATTGCCACATAATTGGCATTGAGGCTGCCAATTACCACCACGTCGCCCACGTGACCTGCCACCGCCATGCGAGCCACGTCCACGCTGCACACCACCGCCCTGCTGCTGCTGCTGGTCGGCGAAAACAGCACCGCCACGTGACTGATTCCCACCGCGGCGATTCGATCCGCCACGCCAAGACCGCAACCGACCTCCACTACCACGCTGGCCAACAAAAGCCGCAGCTGCAGGGGCTGGAACACTGCCATAGCTATCACCGGTAGCGAACTCATGCGAGCCAAGGAGATCGGCGAGTTCGGGAAGACGCACCGGCTGACCTCGAACATTCAAAGAGGCTACGATAGAGTGATATTCTGGACGTAAACCTCTGAAAATATACATATTCTGATCCTCCAAAGGAACCGCACTGCCAGCAAGAGCTAGATCTTCCACCATAACTTGCGCACGAGCAATGTAGTCGACGGCGGAGGCATCACCTTGGCGTATTGTTTGCAGTTGTCCAAGAATATGCATAATTCGAGCTTGACTGGAAGAAGCGAGAGCCTGCTCAAGCGCCAACCAGAGATCATGCGACGTAGTGCAACCAATTGCGAGGTACATAACTTCCGACGAAAGTGAAGAGATTAACATGCTAAGGACCGCCTGATCTTGGCGCACCCATGGAGCATGCAGCGGGTTGGGTAGAGCAGCAGCAGCGGAGGAGCCTTCAGAAACGGGAAGAAAACGATTAGGGCAAGAGTTCGTGCCATCAACGAAACCCATGAGGTCGTGCCCACGAAGAAACGGAATAACCTGCGTCCTCCAAAACAAGAAATTCTTGTTCGTTAGCTTAATGCTAACATAGTGATGCGCAGCAGACAGAGAAGCGGCTGCGGAAGAAACAGCAGAAGAAATAGCTGCATCAGAAACGGTCCGTTCGGAAGAATTAACAGAGCCGTCAGCCATTGGAAAATAAACCTAGGCTAGCTGATACCAGATGAGAACTGAATATTGTATTGATTCAATTGAACAATTACAATGATGAGGAATATGAGATATATATACTAGGGGAGTCTCAGGTAGAGTAGGATAGCTAGTCCTAACGTGACTCAAACTCAGAGAGTCCTAATAAGTAGTTATTGGGTAGATTTTATGGTGTTCAAAAAATAGAATTTATTGATAAACTCACATTCATTGGTAATTATTATTTATGTAATGTGATAGAAATGTGTAAATATTTAAAATAAAGATGTATTTATAAATATTTTTCTTAAATATGTATAAATATTAATTCTATTAATTTCATAATTAAAATTAATATACTAAACTAGGGAAAATGACATATTTAGTCTCTGAGTTATAGGGATAGTGCCGACTCAGTCCCTGAGTTATGGCCGTATACGAGTTTAGTTCCTCAGTTATTCGCGAAATGGCGAGTTTAGTCCCTGACCATTAAATTTGACGAAAAAATTAAAAAATATTTAAAATTTGAGGGGTAAAATAGGAAATTCACATTTTATTCTTCTTCTTATATCAAAACCACTTTTACAACATTATTTTTCACTTCTTAGCCTAATTATTTTCAAGATTCTTCAATTTTAAAAGCATTTCAGTAACTTTCAAATGACTTGCTAGGAACCTGGCTCTCGTATAACACATTTAAGACTTAGCACGAACAAAGAAACACATGATCATTGTATTTAGGTGTATGAAACACACTATCTTAATAAGTTTTGATTTTTTTACTAAGCAACAAATGTAATCAAATTAAAACTTTTGAGATACAAAATGATGTCAAATTTTTCAGGTTGCTTTTTTGAGAAATTCACCAAAACCAACACGACGAAACCAACATTGGCCTACCTGATACGAAAAGCTTCGTACTTTCCTATGAACTTGAGAAAACATGGTGACTACACGACGAAACACGCGAACAGATCAGCTAGTGAGAGATCCGCGAGAAGCTCTTAATCTCCCCCGTTCTCGCGGACCATCCAACCAATCGGTTCCTCTACGGGATGCCGGCTAAGAGAATCCCTAGAGGGAGGAGAGAACCCACTCGGACATACGTTCACTGGATACTGGTGTCCCTCGGACCCAGCTGGTCGAACTTCACCCCGAGATAATAGAAGCCGCTGAACACCTCCTTAGATTCCTAAACTTAGGACAAACGACGAGAGGCGAGTCCCAACCAGACCCCTCTCATGAAAACCATGAACCTCGGACAGCTCAGGGGGCCTCGCAAGAGGGTAATCTCAGACCATGATCGTTTGGGAACACAAAACCTACAACCCACCGCCGAACGACCTAGACAAGGAAAAATCATGGCGGGAAACCCACGACAAGGGTTAGGCTCAAGATCGAGAAATAGTTGAGCATGCCAGGATGCTAAGGGACATCAAGAAAAGGATCGAAGGGGGAAAAGACCAGTCAACCGTTCTATCCCTATTATCTACCAGTCCGTTCACGTTAGAGATATAAGAATATTAGGCACCTAGGGACTTTAAATTCCCAGCAATGCCGACGTACGACGGAACGACAGACCCTAGTGATCACCTAACTAGTTTTCAAGCAAAGATGATAGTAATAAGAGTAGGGGACCCGATGTACTATCGAGCCTTTATTTTTCTCTCGACACTGGGAGGAGTCGCACAACGATGGTTCTTATCATTGCCACCACGATCTATTGACTGCTTTAAAACCTTAGGTGAACGATTCATAACATACTTCGCGAGAAGCATAAAAACCAAAAAGAACTTCATGACCTTGACCGCCATACGACAAGGAAAAGCGGAGATCCTGAAAGAATTCTTGAGAAGATGGCAAAAGGACGTACAAAAGGTGGAGGATCTGGATGACCGAACAGCTTTAACACTCTTCACAGAGGCCCTAAGATCATGGGGCCTATTCGCCAACCTCTGAAGGGATACACCCGAGACATACGCCTAAGCTATCCAGCGAGCCAACAAATATGCAGAGACGAAAGAGGCCTTACGGCAAAAGCAAGAGCGGGAAGCAAAGCGACCCCGTGATGAGGCAGGAATGCATCCAACGGACGGACCATAAAAAAGAGAAAGCATACCAAGTACCCTCAGAAGACCGACCAGTCCCCGTATGAGATGCAACCACCCGCCCCGCGTCTGCAAGAGACCTGTCATCGCCACCTCTCTTGCAACCAGATGACCAACCACATCATGTCCGACCATCCGATAGGGAGCCTAAATATTGTCGTTATCACATGCGTTTGGGACACACCACCGAAGAATGCATCACTGTAACCTCTCGGTTTTTCCGACAAAGTTAGGGTTCGAAAAATATTTTTTAGGCTATAATATTTATGAGATGATCTCTCGGTACTTCAGAAGGATTTTTTTTATAAGTGAGGCTAATTATTAATAAAGCTGCGGTCTACGTACCGGTCACGAACCGTAAAATTTTTAAGGATGTATATACAGTTCGAATTTTCCTAGAAAATGGATTATTAAGTATGATACGATTAAGCCTGAACTTTCTATTTAGTTCAAGTGGAAATTTAAACGGACTGTAAGAGTAAATTTGTTACGGACCTTCGTACCTATATTTCGCGAGATACCGAAAAATTCCCAATTCTAGTGATTATCGACAGGATTATTTTTAGGATAATTTTGGTGTTAGGATTTTCCCGAATTAAGCTATAATCCTCCGAACTTTCATCTGATTTAAACCCAAACTGGCAAAAATCCTCCGAACTTTCATCTGATTTAAACCCAAACTGGCAAAATAACTCCGAACTTTCATCTGATTTAAACCCAAACTGGCAAAATAAATTAAGATCTTCAACTGATTTAAACCCAAACTGGCAAAATAAATTAAGATCTTCAAAGAGGCACCATAGGGAGTTGACATGTGGCACTCAAAATCCCCACTTGGATTGGATCATTAATGGCATGTCATATAGGTATGGGAATGTTGCACTTGTTACTTAATTCTCAAGCCAAACTCACATCATCTCTCTCTCATCTCTCCCATTCCCTCTCCCATTTTCGAAAATACAAAGGAAAGAAAGAAGAAGGAAAATCTTAGTCTTCTAACTTTGTGATCCAAGAACTCCCTAGCTATCTCTTCAACTCAAAGTGCTCTATTGTAGGTAAGAACTTTGGTTTGTTCGGTTAAATCCCTCCTAGAACTTAAGCTTAAACTTAAGGTTCATGAAAATATTGTTGTTATGGTGATTTTGTTTATGATCTTCGGTGAAAAGTTTGAAGGAGAAGATCACCATCATTCTACGGTTTAAAAAAAATCTTCTTGGGAGGTAAGGAATCCCTTAAGTAGGCTTAGTCACTTGAAGGTGATCAAATGCTAGTAAACTATGTGACTAGGAATTTTTTTATGAAAATTATGTGTTAAGTTTATGGATCTATAAGTTGGCTCACAAGTCTATACGTTGATTTTTGGTAAATTTTAATATGCATGTTCATAGTTATTTTATGCATATATATGTTGTGTTGGGTCCATATATGCTTATATTTGTGAAAATGGTGGAAAATCGGGTCGTTACAACCCCGATCTTGCGGCCCGAAGTGGGCAGAAACGGATGGACGCGACAGTGGACGTGTGTCCACCGCGCGCCCAGTGCGAAACTTGGTTCGGCGCCTTGGCCGAGAGGCTGGACGCGGGCACGGACGCGCGTCCGCTGCGCGTCCGTGGGCGTCCAGAATTCGGCGAGAAATGCCGAACCAGCGGACGCGGTCCGGACGCCTGCGTCCGCTGGTGCGGCCAACCGCGAGTCCGCGCGACGCGGACTCATTTTCGACTTATTTTTGACCAAACTTTTCCCCGATGTTTTTAATCCCGAGTGTTATGATGTTTGAAAGGCCTACGGGCAAAAGAGATCTATTTTTGAAAGAAATATCCGTTTTGGAAAAATTATGTACATCACTTTAGAAGAAAATATTGTTGTTGAGAAATAAGTAAAACTCTTGTAACTTGAGGAATTGTGTTGGGAAGCCTATGAGTAAATAAAAATGTTTATAAAACTTACGTCGAAAGAACGTATGCTATTTTGGTAAACAGGTTGTCAAAACCTTATTTTTGAGGAAAATACTACTTTTAAGGAGTGAGTACATTACGTGAGAAAAACGAGAAAATGACGATTGAAAAGCCTGCGGGCACTGAGAGTATTTTGAAAATCCTTCTTGGGCTGATGAGATAGCCGATTTCAACTAATGGACTCAAATGAGAAATATGTCCAAAAGAAATGATTTGAGAAAGAAAAACGGAAGGAAGAATCATGTTTTCAAACCCTTAGTTTCTAAAGCGAGTTGAGGAGGACCTTGATTGACCCACGGGTGGCTTTAAGTGCCATGGCCCAGTGGTCGTTGTGGATATTGTATGACCAGTTCATACTGCAGGGCGAAGTCTATTCGCTGGGTACTATATAACTCGTAGGATGAGGTATTCCTATGGGGGTGTGCACACTTAAGGTATAGTTACTCCAGAAGTCCGTGTAGGTGTTGTTTTTATGGACCTAGCTAGGCCAGCTAGGAATCATTTTAACGAACCTTACGTCCAGGGGATCAGTGTTAGACCGGGTGATGACCACTGAACCCGAGTTCGATGATCCAAGTGGTCAGAGTGGGAGTTATGAGAATGCTCCAAAGGCCTCACGCTTACTAAGAAGAAACTAAGGAAGTTTTAAAGATGAGAAAAGAGTTACTCTGTAACGACTTGAGAAGGAAATGATTCTATCCAAAATGTGACGAATTTTGAGCACGGAAATGTGCTGTTGAACCTCCTTTTGAGTTAAAATGAGGGAACTACTGGAAACGAAATATTTTACAAACTTGTCTGAAAAACAGAAAAATGTGTTTTAAGTGGTAATGATGCCGGTACCTTTATATGAGAAAAGTTTACGTGATGAGTTAGCTTTACGCCTTATATTATATTGTCTACTATTGATAACCTGATTGCAGGTAGAGCTATAACTCGTGGGTAAATTTTACAACTTACAAATTATTATATTTTCTAAACCTTTGTCTACTTTTGAGTGACAATGGATTTCCTTACTTAGCCGTCGTGCTAACTACACTTCGATGTGTTTACAGATGTTGTCTAGTATGGGCTCTTGAAGCCCGATGAGTTCTGAATAGGATGGAAGTCGAGGTTGAGGACTACCCTATCCTAGAATAGACACCCTAGAAGAATTATTTCCATACGTACATATTTGTATGTTGACATGGTTATTTGAGGTTGTAAGTTTAGCCTTAGCGTTTGGATATAGGAGAGATACCTAAGCGTGGCGGTAACACCCAGTTTTCTGCTGGTTAGACGCTTCCACAATGTATTGTATTATTAGGGATTTTGTAATAAATCCAAGTGGTGAAAATTGGGGTGTTACAATCACTTTGCGAAAAAGAAATCGAAGACATCATCCAAAGAGGACGACCAGCTGCTCGTCTCAACCAATGGCTACTGCAACCCGGGCACACAAGCAGGGACCCCATCCCTACTGATCGGGGAATAGAGCCCCTGCGGGAAGGTCCCAATAGACGAGACAATGAGTGTGAAGAACAAGAAGAGTGAAACTAGAAACACAAGCCCATAATCCACTAGAGACGATATAAAAGACCGATTAAGTGTGTCTAGAATTCAAGACGGCACAAGAGATTTTACTTATAGTTAGAAAATTAAATTCATATAGTCAGTTATCATGTACTTTCGACCATTATAGTACGATGATAAAATTATTAGTTTGAGTTATCAGTGAGCCACTCTCGCACCTTTCGTGGATCATTAGGTCTTCCCACTGCACGACTGGCGACTGAAGATCTTCAGGAATATAGTTCAAAAAATTTGCACCCTAACCCCTACAAGGTAATAATTAGGTTACGGTAGAACACACGGAGATGACGACCGAAAGTAAAAACCTGACAAATTAAAGTCAGGCGTTGAAGGGTATGGGGTACGATCGGGTGTTAGAGGTAAAATGTCCAGGGTAGAGTATAGGGATTATAGGAGAAGAGTCTAGTAAGTAAAATGGTGTAAGGAAGAGTCTAAGAATTCACGGGGTAGTTAGGAAAACGAGGCCTAGGAATAAGTCTAGATGTTCCATAATTTGCATTAGCTAGTGGAAGACACGTATACCTACTACACAGTGTGGAAGAAACATAATACTCACTAGGTAGTGGTAGACTCATATTCCCACCATGAGGTGGAAGATTCGTATTCCCGCCATGAGGCGGAAGACTCATATTCCCACCATGAGGTGGAAGACTCGTATCCCTACCATGATGTGGATCGGAAGACACGTATACCCACCATAGTGTGGAAGAAACGTATACTCACTAGGCAGTGGAAAGCATGTAACCCACTCGTATACCCACCATAGTGTGGAAGAAACGTATACCTACTAGGCAGTGAAAGACATGTATACCCACCACAGTGTAGAAAAAACGTATACCCACTAAGCAATGGAAGACTCGTATTCCCACGGTGCAAAATTGAGAACTCGAGAAGTTCTTAAATTTTTTTTAAAAAGAACAAAATTAAAATAATAATAGTAATAATAAAAAGAAATATAAATAAAAATAAATAAAAAATTCGATCGGTCTGACCGACTGATTTCAGTCCGCTATTGGCCGATTGCCTGCCCGGTAGTTGGCCAATGCCGATTGCCATAGTGCTCCAAAAAAAATAATATAAAAATAATATAAAAATAAAATAAACAAATAAAAAAAATAAACAAATAATATATATATATATATATATATATATATATATATATATATATATATTCAGGTGCGGCCGTTACTATATAGAGTCATGATCAAGTGTGATCTAGTCATTAGGTGTGGCCGTGTGGCCTATTTTCAGCCATTAGATCATATCAACTCATCAAATCAACGCACAATATATAAATGTTACAGAACACACCATTCTACGTACTAAAACGCAACAGAGGACCGATAAAACACACCATTCCACACAATATACCAAATGTGTCTATTCACTTAAAATTCATCAATATACTTAATAAAACACATCATTCTAGGTATTAAAATGTACCACAACCTGCCTCATGTCAGATTATAAGCATACACTATTTACACATATTAGAAAACATGTGCTAATTTTCAAAAAAAAAAGAAAAAAAACATGTGCTAAAATACGCACCATTATACGTATTAAAATGCACCACACTTATTAGAAACACGTGTTAAAATACACACCATTCAATGTATTAAAATGCACCAGAAGACGTATTAAAACACACCATTCCACAACACAGTTACACATCATTCTACATATGAAAATGCACCAACGGATAGATTAAAACACACCATTCCACAACATAGTTAATGCACCAACATACGTAATAAAACGCACCACAACGTGTATTCCAACGCACTACACTATGTACTAAAATGCACCATTTCAATTCACGTAATATAAATACTAAAATTACCATAATAACCCCACTTAAACATACGCGAATTTCAATAAGATTAATGAAATTGGACGGTGCAGATTAGGCCGCATGATCGCACCGGAGCTCGCCGACGCATTTGAACCAATATATATATATATATATATATATATATATATATATATATATATATAAAATACGGAGTAATAAATAATGAATTTTGTAGAAATTTCAAAATTTTATTTGCATGCCGACTTAGTCGAAGATGATTAAACAACATCCCTTAGCATACTTTTCAGAGACTTTGAATCCACGAAATCTCAAGAAAGTGGGGGACTGGATGATAGATAATACACTAGGACTACGCCACGTGGATCGGCCCAAGAGAGTAACTGAATCTAGAAAGCCCAAGAAGGAGACCAAGTATAGAGCTACTGAAGAGTCCGATAAGGATTGGACTTAGTATTTATAATATATGTAAGATTAGGGTTTATTATTTATAATGTAACAAGGATTCCCAATTAATGTTAGGCAGTCCATGATTCTTATTCCTTATAAGTCTCTAGGCCCAAAATATGTATAAATAGACCCTCCATACATGGAGGAAGGACAAACAATTCTGAGCAATACAATACCTATATTTTCTCCATATATTTTTCCTACATTTTTCTTATATTCTAATTATCTAAATGGTAGTGTTGGCCTGCTTTTGACTACCCAAAAGTACAGTCATAAAACCAACAATAATAATAATAATAATAATAATAATAATAATAATTATTATTATTATTATTATTATTATTATTAATATTATTATTGTTGTTACATACACACATGTATGTTTGTTTATATATGTCCTTAATTAATAAAATTTTTAATATAAATATGTATTTTTATTATAATATGGAGTAATAATAATAATAATTATTATTATTAAATTATTAATTGTTAATTATTATTATTATTATTATTATTATTGTTGTTGTTGTTGTTGTTGTTGTTGTTGTTGTTGTTATTCTATCTCTCTAACATACACATATACATGTATATAAATATATATATATATATATATATATATATATATATATATATATATATATATATATATAACATTCAGTATATCATAATAATAATAATAATAATAATCATCGTCATCGTCATCGTCATCATCATCATCATTATTATTATTATGATTTTGTATAAGGTATTTATGTCTTTAAAACCTATTACATTTCTATTCCTTTAACCAATCAAACAGTATAATACAATTCCTAAAGTGTATTCCTTCAATAAAATATAATTCATGTTCTATTCCTTACCTATTTTATTGCCTGTGAAATAACATTCTTATTCAATCTAAATTCATTCCGTGAACCAAACGTGTTGTAATTTCTTTCACAAGCAAAGTTAAGACTTTAGTTAAATCTTGCCACTTTGAGTTTTCACCTTGATCCTTAAAAAACTTATAATTTCAATGGATTATTTAAATTTCAAAAGAGAAAACAAAAATTATAAATTTAATTTTTTGCCAAAAGTATAAAATTTAATTAAATAATGAAAGAAGCTAAGTATTTAAGAAGTTGAAATAAATTAAAATGAAAGAGTACGTACGGGATAATAGAGTGTATATTGATGAGTAATGTTACTCACCTCTAAAAAATTTTCCCTCATTATTTTTCACATGGCATTCTTTGATTATACTAGTAAATTTACTTTTTATTGAAAGTTAGTTAGGCTTTTTGCGGTTCCGATCCCCCTCTCTATTTGATAGAAGAAAAAAAAAAGAAAAAAAAAAGGAAAAAAAGAAGGTTAGTGGGGACAACAAACTCATAGCACCCAATAACTATAAGTCATGTAGGGAATTTAGGAGTGAAAAAATTGGAAGGGATAAAATAAGAATTTTTCGTATATTGATAGTAGAGGTGAGTATCATGTCTGTACTTAGAAGTGAGTGTTATGTCCGTACGTTTAGATTCAATTCTCATTAGCAGAGAATATGGAAGATTTTTTTCTTTTTGAACACCCAAGTTTATCACTTTATTAGACTATATTCTGCATCACATTAACTTGTCCCAAGACCATGAAAAAGTTAAATTTCAAGTTACCAAAATAACAAATTCTCCAAACACCTATACATTTCTAGCACAAGATATCTTTACTATCACTAGCTAATTGAGCAAAGGTCCCCAATTAACATTAGTCTTATTTCGGACAATTCCAATCAAGTCTTCACTTAAAACATGCCTTATACTCTACATCTCTTTATTTGTTATGATGCATGCTTATTAGCTTATACGGAGTATATTATTACTCGCAAAAATAAATGTCCAACATTACCACCTAATATTAAAATTATAATTATATTTAAATAATTTAAGAAATAATTGATGGATATATTAGACCCGCCTCAAGCTTTTAAGCTCAAGAGATATGATGTGGACGGTAGGTGAAGCAGGCGGATCAAGGGCTAGTCTTGGGGTGAATCACTCAAGTCGGCTAGGTATGAGCTCAGAAGATGTACCCAAGAAATCTAAGGTAAACCTACTACTACCTAAGGATGTGGAGGTCGTGCAGTGTCACCTCATGGTCAAGGTCAGCCATGACTTAGGCTCAACCACCAAGAAAATCGTACCACTGCGAAAGTCCAGCACGCTTGACCACATATTTCTTTAGCTATTTGGTTGACATATCTTACTTAAAATCAATTGGTGATAAGTAGGTGGACATTAACCTTTTTAACCACATCTCTCTATGGTAAGTCCCAACGGCATGTCCCGGACGACGTCCAACAATCTCACTCCTACCACATGCCATTGATTCGAACTCGTGACCTCAGTTCTGATACTAATTGTTGGATCTATCAGCATTGCTCTATACTTACTTTCAAATGGGTCTCCCATCTAGTGATTTCTGTAAGTCAAATATTCTGAACCAGAGGATTGCCGGAAAAATGCTTGTCAGGCACAAGCATTGGACCCAATCCACGCCGCTTTGACCCAACTGCTCGCTATAGCAACCGTCATCCCCGCCGCGGCAGACGGCGACTCACGTCAACGGCCTGACTATCATAACCCCGACAGGGACTATTATGGACAGTGGATCCCAAAATAGTCCTTCATGGGATCGGATCTCAACTAGGGAAAAGCGACCTCGGGGAGACCGTCTACTGCAAACAAGAGACGGTCTCCAGGAGACCTTTTTCACCAAACATAAAAAAAAAAATCGAATTAAATTTAATACGTCGATACGTATAGTGAGTAATTGTATGATAATATGTACACCATAATCAAATACATATAATTATTATATAATCATTGCATTGATTAGTTATGATTAATGATTAATTGTATGATTATTTAGTAAGTAAAAAAAATTATTAGACAATAATAATGAAAAATATAAATTGATCAATAGTTCATTCTGTATTATTTAAACGGTTAAGTTCACCGTACAGATTGTCACGAATGTAATATTTAGCCGACCACGGATAAATATTTTCAACACGACAATTACCAATAACTAATATTTGTACAATATTGTCTTCTACATTGAATAAGATCATATCATCTGTTTATGCAATTTGAAAATGCGACGTAATTTCTTCCCATTGTTCGATGAACCATACCGGCTGATAGTTGATTTCAATTTTTCTATGTCCTACTATAATTTCCAGAGGCTCATTGAAGACGTCTACGATATTAAGGAATCAAGATAATCTCGTAGGCTACCAATGTCGAAAAAAAATTTAGTCAAATAAAGATAATGTTGAAAGTAGTATAAGCTATAATGTATAATCTTACTTACTACGGAACGTGTAGATAATTTTACATAGACAGAATGACATTCATTTAGTTGATGAAATGAAAAATGTAGTGGTAGAGCGGACCTTGAGTTGACCCGTATTTGGTCAAGCACACAAAACGAAAGATTAGTTAATATTATTTGTAGTAAAATATATAATTTGTATATGATAATTTATTGTTTGATCTTACCGTAATTTTCACAAAGACGTGAAGTTAGGTATTGGCCCTGACAATTGCGCTCCCTTTTTTTTTTTTTTTTTTTATTGTCGTTGGTGCCGAAGAGAAACGTTTCAAAAGCAAAAACCAATATGTCTAAATACAACATCTCCAAGATTTAAACCATTATCTGTTATGAAATCAGAAGTTCTCATAGTGAAGTGCATGTTTTCAACGGATACTTCTATTCCGTATGTACGAGCATGAAGCAAAATTGTGTTTGTTGTCAAATGTTACATTAAATGCCTTTTGGGTGACGAGGAAACCCTAACTACCCCATATGTTCTAGTTAAGTTCCGTTCCTACTCTTAAATGTAGCACAATCAAAACCTTTCTAGATCATCATTTAAATAGTAGGTCCATTTTTATGTTAGTTTTTCTTCAGTTATTTAAATGTGAGACATTTACCTAGTAACTTTATATTTTTTCAAACTCCACAAATGAAAGTCAATTCAATTAGTTCATTTTTATGTTAGTTTTTCTTCAGTTATGTTATTAACGTAAATTAATTTGTTTTGGGCTCATAATATTTAAATAATAACTATTATTTTACATTTATAATTTTTTATAATTTATGGTATTTTATAAAATTTGTTTATAGCATTTGTACTACAAAACTTTTAATTAATGCAATAATACTTATATTTGTCATGAGTAGGCCAAGACCTTGTGGTCTAGTGGCACCCGATTGTACTTCCATATGAAAATGGATGGTTTCAAGCCTCAGTGGAGGCAATATTGATTATTTATGTTTCACTAGGTTGAGGAAGAAGTAGGGCAATATATATTGACTCTTTGTAACCATCAGTAGATTTAGAAAAGGGCAATATATATTGACTCTTTAAAAAAAGTTAAATACCCTACATTCTTTTCAAACAATCTTTTTATTTTATTTTTATTTTTTTTGGGTTACACATACTTTTCCTTTAAATAATAAATTGGCATTTTATTTCTTATATTTAAAAATAAATACAGGTTCGATGCTTGAATAATTACATATCAAAATAGATTACGGCTCTTAGAATTTCATGCTGTTAGGGAATTTCAGAATTCCAGTGAAGTGGAATTCCTTCACTGGAATTCCCAAATTCCCCAAGGGAATTTTGAAATTCCAATGAACTGGTATTTCAAAATTTCAGAAATTTTCTAAACTCCAATTTTAAATTACTCTTAAATTACAGTGGTGATATAGACCATAATAGGAAATATGACGGTGTATTTGACTCATTATTACTAATAAAATTTTGAACCATATAATTCTTATAACACCTACTATAACTGAATGATAATAATCTTACAACGTAACTCTCCCAAATTCGATTGATCATTTTCTCTCTCTAAGTTAATATACTCTTCAAATGCACTTTCTATTATTTATTATAGAGTATTACATTTTTACTAAATTTAGCACAAATTAAATTTAAGACTACACTAACAGTTTAATTTATACAGCCATATTAATGGTAGAGCCATACTAAATATTGGAAAACTACATTTAGTAACATCTATCACTGTAATATTAATACATTTAATTTTAAACATCCCAAACACAGAAATCATATGTATAGGAAATGACAATATCTTGCTATTGTTTTAGAATAACAAAATAAAATATGAACAAAACAATCTTACTAAACAACCATACAGTCGGACTCTAGTAGTCCGTCTCTTGTGATAGTCGGCCTCAGATAGTCCGTTTCTATTATATATTTTTTAAAATAATATTAAAGATCCGGGTAAAAACAATAAAAAACAAGAAAATGACGGAGAATGGAAGTATGACTTTTCTGCAAAAAAAATCTCTAAATATGCAGGTTTTTTTTTTTTTTTTTTTTGTGCGAAGTACTTGACAGTCAGACTACTTTTGTCTGACTCTTATAATAGCCGGGCTCAAGTAATCCGACTCTTATCGGTAAGTTCTGTAATTCCGTCCCTCTTCTCGTTTTTTTTTTTTTTTTTTTTTTAAGGTAAAAAAAAATCACACAAACAGATGATATGATCTTATTCAATGTAGAAGACAATGTTGTACAAATGTTAGTTATTGGTAACTGTCATGTTAAAAATATCTATCAGTGGTCGGCTAAATATTACATTCGTGACAATCTGTACAGTCAACTTAACCGTTTAAATAATACAGAATGAACTATTGATCAATTTATATTTTTCATTATTATTATCTAATAATTATTATATGTATTTGATTACGGTGTACATATTATCATACAATTACTCACTATAGTATTGACGTATTAAATTCAATTCAATTTTTTTTTTTAATGTTTGGTGAAAAACGGTCTCGAGGAGACCGTCTCTTGTTTGCAATAGACAGTCTCCAGGAGGTCGCTTTTCCCTGGTTGGGATCCAATCCCATGAAGGGCTGTCCATAATAGGCCTTGCCAGAGAATCCACCCTATTCAATACTCAGCGTCCCTCACTTTACGTGAGATTTTGACCTGATTAAAATCCGCTTCGAAAAACTCTGTGCCATTTTAATCCCTAGGGAGAACCACTTTGCTTTAGCGGAAGAGGCGTATAGGCTCGTTGTTGATGCGTGGTTAGCGCTTTCTGTGCCGGCACAGAGAGCTCTGTTCGACGAGGAGCTGAACATGATTCCGAAATTTAGAAGCGGGTCGGAGACTCACAACTTCTTCTGGACTATGTGTCCCTACCGCTACTATGTGTACGAGTATCCTATGGTTTTCAGAGAGTGTTGCATGAGGTGTTGGAATGAGAAAGCAGAAGCCGGCGGATGTGGTGGCGATGGGTAAGCTTTTATGTGCAGGGTTTGTGCAGATCAGGGTTGACGGTTGCGGTGGAAATGGCATGGACTCTTGGACTCCATTTTCACCCCTTGGCTTGGGTGCATTTGCTGAAACTAGGGCAACAAATGAGAATCAGCGTAAAGGGGATGGAGATAAATCGGCATGGCAGTGATATGGAGACTGATGGTGGGAATGTGGTTCGGAAGAAGCAGAAAATGGTGGCAAAGAGCACAAAGAAGATGATGGGTAAGGGCGTGAGAATTAAGGTGATTAATGCTAGCTGCTCCATTGGAGAGTACTGCTCATGATAGAGCCTCTGATCTGCAACCGATTACACTGGGGTCGAATCAGAGTTGATCAACTGAAACTAGGAGTTTTTTGAGGAAGCTGATGATATTTGTGTTGGTTTCCACCCCGGTTTTGATTAGGGGATTAAGCTTAGCTTTCAGTAATTTTATACAGTGAAAAAATATATGAATGTTTGGGAAAAAAAATATTTTTAACCATGAAATTCTTTGGCTATTTGGTTGTCATAGGCTAATTAAAATCAATTCGCCTGGTGATAAGTAGGTGGACATTAACCATTTAATTAACCACCTCCCTCCATGATAAGTCGCAACGCCATGTCTCGAATCGAGTATAGACTGAACTCTGCCAACTCGGTCAATGCTCAACAGTAAGTACTCATTCTTTTCAAAACTCAATTAGATGGGCATGAGTCTTAGCCAAGAAAAGCTAAACCTTTCCTATGGGTTTCAACCTCACTCACCATCGAAAAAGAAAAGACGTTTTTGTCAAAACCCTAGCTTTGGTAAAGAATAAGCTACGCCTTCCCTTCTTGGCAAAGCCCAAGTTTCCAAGTGTAGAGATTGAAGGCAGAAGGGTCTACCCAATCTTGAGACAGACGCCATTTGTACCCATGGCCAATCTTGAATCCACAAACTCCGACCTAGAGGTCATAAAAGGGTACTCGAGGGCTAACCCTTGAAGCCCGACTCAATTTCGAGGTATAGTATAAGAGAGAGCGTTGATTGACCTCAAGTTATCTCTCGTCGACAGGTTTTAATTTCAATCGCTTCAAAAGACACCCGAAAGTCAATCTAGAAGTTCAACCTTAAGGTCATCGCCGTGTTAGAATTTGAGGTGGCGCCTCCTGTTGGCCCTGAGGTTGGCAATCAAATTAAAGCGGACCCAGAGACCAACCTTGAAGTCTGACCCCAAGGTGATAATAATGTTAGATCTCAAGATGATTCCCATTGACCTCGAGGTCGCCGATGAAATTAGAGAGAACTTAGAATTGACATCGACTTTAAGATTAAGGTGATATCATTGTTTGATCCTAAGTCACCTCTTGTCAACCCGATGGTCATCAATCAAAGCAAAGGGAGCTTGATGACTGATCCCAAGTCAAAGGCCAACCCTATAGTCGAGGTGATAGCCACAATCCTGAGCGTACTCAAGTAGACCTCGAGGTTGCCAATCAAGTTGAAGGGAATTTAGAGGCCTACCTAGGATCCAAAGCCGAGAGCCAACAACACAATTTGAGTGAATGAGTACCTGATGACTGACCCTAGCCTCGGGGCTAGAGTGTCGACATTATGTGACCATGAGTCCCCTCCCATTGACTTTGAGGCTGCCATCCCAATCAAAGGGAGCCCGAATGCTTACACCAAAACCAACGTGAAGGTGATAACATTTTTCAGTCTCGGGTTGTCTCCCGCCAAACCTAGGGACACTAAGAATTAATTACTCCATTTCGCTGTCAAATTATTACATCTTAGGGAGTGGGGGCCGAATATGATGCGGACCTCATGTGAAGCATGCGAACTAAGGGTTGACCTTGGGGTTGACTGAGTTGGGAATTCATGTTGGTTAGGCATGAGCTCAAGGATGTACTCGAGAGAGTCAGGATCAACCAAAAGCTATCTAATGAAGTGGAGGTCATGTCGGCTTGCAGTCCTAGGGTTGGTGATGACCTGGGCTAGCTATGACATAAGAAGCGGATGCCATGAATGTGCTTCGTCGGTGGGGTTGGCTTCTCAGGCCAACCTTTGGAGCCAGTCGACATGTCAGTTAGACAAAGACTGAGTTTTATAGGGCACTCTATTCACGGGGAAGTGGTTAGAGAAGCTAGTTTAAATAGTGGATTTTTCATTTTCTTTTAATGAATGCTCTTTGTCCTATTCTAACATGCACTCTTGTAATACATGAGCAATTACACAATTATTCTTGTGTTTTCTTTGTATTCTTTGGTTCTTGTTTGACATTTGAAATGGTTAATAATGACCTCGTTTTAATTTATTTTATCAATATAATAATCATAAATGAAAAAAGATTAGATAAAGTCATACAATCTATATTATATTGGAATCATTAATTATTGTCTTTATATTTCTATTTTTATTGAGAAAATTCTATTTATATAAAAATGAAAATGATAGTTACATTTTTGGTACAAAATCATTTAAAGGGTTAATTAATTGTCTCCACAATATATATGGAAATTATAACGGTGTATTATCATTTTTAATTTACTCATTTAGAATTCATTAAATGATAATAGAGTTAATTATAATAGTCTAAGGGCAATTTTGTCCAACAAATTACAATAAGAGTAATTTTATATAGGAATAAGGTTCAAATTAGCCATTGAACGTAACCTCAAACATCAATTAGTCAACTGAATGAAAAAAAAGTACAATTAGGCCACTCAACACTCCAAATGCATGCAATTTTACCTTATAGCAGGTTACCTTCTATTTCATCAGGTTGCCTACTTACATGGATGTTAAGTTTGCATTTTAAAATTTTTTTTAATACTAAACTTTAAAAACAAAAATAAAAAAAAATAAAAAAATAAAAATTTAATTAAAAAAAAAAAGATAAACAAACAAGTAGGCATTGTATTTTTTAATTTTTTCAATTAATTTAAAAACAAAGCACAGGGAAGCAGGCATTTAATTTTTATTTTTTTTTATTTTTAACCTTATTATTATTAAGAAATTATTTTAAATTGCCAATTCACCATCCACATAAGCATGCAACCAGCTAATGAAATGAAAGGAAACCTGCTATGTGGTAAAATTGCATGTATTTGGAGTGTTGAGTGGCATAATTGCACTTTTTGTCGTTTAGTTGCCTAATTGCACTTTCAAGTTATGTCCAGTGGCCAATTTGAACTTTATTCCTGTTATATAATAAAAACACAACACACAACATTTGAAGTATAATCCGTTCTTTTATCTTTATAATTCACAAGAATGGATGAAAATCAAGGACATATATATAACCTCAAGTGAAACATCTACAATCTTAATAAGAGCCAATAATGTTAGGCTCTAACGGGAAGAAAAAAAATGTTAGTAGTAATTATTTACTTAAACGAATGGTTCATATTATTTTGATTTTAGTAAATTTTTATGATTTTCCTTGTTTACCCTCTATTATATTATTTTCTTCCCTTAATTAACCCAATATTTTGTTAGTATAAACTTTATTAAGGAAATATTTCGTTAACTTTTAACTTACCCATTAATTTCTATAAGAAAGGTCTTAGGTTCGAACCCCATCTCAATCAGAGTTGGCATAATTGTTAAACATATAGTACGAATATGTTAGACTGTTAGAGTATATTATTGAAAGGTAAGTACCAACTCTATTACTCTTATTAAGATTGTAGAAATAAATTAGTAGCTATAACAAAAAAAAAATTAATACATATGCATTTCTTTAATTTAGAATTTGATGTTTACGATGTCTTCATTCAAAAATATATTCATTATCAAAAAATTTAAAAAGAGATATAATTTCATTAGTTATATTGTCTTTATTTTCTATAATAAAAATTATTCATATAAAAATTTTAAAAATATATATAATATTTCATTAGTTATGTTGTATTTATTTTCTACAATAAAAATTATTCATTCTCAAAAAAATTGAAAAGAGATATAATTTCATTAGTTATATTGTCTTTATTTTATACAATGTGAAGATTCCTTACCTTCAAATTCATTAATTAATTATATTCATTGTCTTCTTTTTATACTATCTTGTAATTAAATACTCCATGTCAAAGTTATAATACAAAAATAACAACATTATTTATTTACCAAGAATTCTATGAGAGGCCTGGGCATGAAATCAGAAGTTCCCATAGTGAAGTGCATGTTTTCAACGGATACTTCTATTCTGTATGTGTGGGCATGAAGCAAAATTGCGTCTGTTGTTAAATGTTGCATTAAATGCCTTTTGGGTGACGAGGAAACCCTAACTACCTCATATGTTCTGGTTAAGTTCCGCTCCTACTCTTAAATGTAGCACAATCAAAACCTCTCTAGATCATCATTTAAATAATAGGTCTATTTTATGTTAATTTTTCTTCAGTTATTTAAATGTGAGACATTTACCCAATAACATTATATATTTTCAAACTCCACAAATGTAAGTTAGTTCAATTAGTTCATTTTTATGTTATTTTTTCTCCAGTTATGTTATTAACGTAAATTAATTTGTTTTGGGTTCATAATATTTAAATAATAACTATTATTTTAGATTTGTAATTTTTTATAATTTATGGTATTTTATAAATTTTTTTTATACATTTGTACTACAAAACTTTTAATTAATGCAATAATACTTATATTTGTCATGAGTAGGCCAAGACCTGTGGCACCCGGTTATACTTTCATATGAAAATGGGTGGTTTCAAGCCTCAATGGATACAATATTGATTATTTGTGCTTCAGTAGGTTGAAGAAGTAGGGCAATATATATATTGACTCTTTGTAACCTTCATTACATTTAGAAAAGGGCAATGGGCAATATATATTGACTCTTTAAAAAAAATTAAACACCCTAAATTCTTTTCAAACTATTTTTTTTATTTTATTTGTATTTTTATTGGGTTACACATACTTTTCCTTTAAATAATAAATTGGTATTATATTTCTTATATTTAAAAATAAATACAGGTTCGATGCTTGAATAATTACATATCAAAATAGATTAGGGCTCTTAAAATTTCATGTTGTTAGGGAATTTCGGAATCCCAGTGAAGTAGAATTCCTTCACTGGAATTCCCAAATTCCCCAAGGGAATTTCAAAATTCAACGGAATTTTGAAATTCTAGTGAACTGGTATTTCGAAATTTCAGAATTTTTCTAAATTCCAATTTGAAATTATTCTTATATTACAGTGTTGATATAGACCATAATAGGAAATATGACGGTGTATTTGACTCATTATTACTAATAAAATTTTGAACCATATAATTCCTATAACACCTATTATAACTGAATGATAATAATCTTACAACGTAACTCTCCCAAATTCGATAGATCATTTTCTCTATCTAAGTTAATATACTCTTCAAATGCACTTTCTATTATTTATTGTAAAGTATTACATTTTTACTAAATATAGCACAAATTAAATTTAAGACTACACTAACAGTTTAATTTATACAGCCATATTAATGGTAGAGCCATACTAAATATTGGAAAACTACATTTAGTAACATCTATCATTGAAATATTAATACATTTAAGAGTTAATTCCATTTTTGGTTCTAGATTTATAGGTGGCATTCCACTTTTAGTCCTTTTTTTAAAAAACATCCACTTTTGGTCCTAGTATTATTGTGGCATGACCATTTTTGGTCCTTCGTCAAGAAAACAGTTTAAATTTCGTCTAAAACAAGAGCATTTCAGTCTTCAATTTTGATTTTGTTTCAAAAAATAAACATAAAAAATATAGCGGGTCAACCTACTTTGTATAAAAACGATCAAAATGTCATTGTATTTAACGGCATTTCAATGATTTTCTTGATGAAGGACCAAAAATGGTCATGCCACAATAATACTAGGACCAAAAGTGGATGTTTTTTAAAAAAGGACTAAAAGTGGAATGCCACCTATAAATCTAGGACCAAAAATGAAATTAACTCTACATTTAATTTAAACATCCCAAACACCGAAATCATATGTATAGGAAATGACAATATCTTGCTATTGTTTTAGAACTAACAAAATAAAATCTGAACAAAACAATCTTACTAAACAACCATACAGTCGGACTCTAGTAGTCCGTCTCTCGTGATAGTCGGCCTCAAATAGTCCGTTTCTATTATATATTTCTTAAAATAATATTAAAGATCCGGGTAAAAACAATAAAAACAAGAAAATGACCGAGAATGGAAGTATGACTTTTCTGCAAAAAATAATCTCTAAATATGCTGTTTTTTTTTTTTTTTTTTTTTTTTGCGCGAAGTACTTGACAGTTGGACTACTTTTGTCCGACTCTTATAATAGCCGGGCTCAAGTAATCTGACTCTTATCGGTAAGTTCCGTAATTTCGTCCCTCTTATCGTTTTTCTTTTTTATTCTTTTTTAATTTTTTTATTTACGGTAACTAATAGTAATTCCTTCCCTCTTCTCGTTTTTTTTTTACGGTAACAAAAAAATCACACAAACAGATGATATGATCTTATTCAATGTAGAAGATAATGTTACTCAAATGTTAGTTATTGGTAACTGTCATGTTGAAAATATCTATCCCTGATCGGCTAAATATTACATTCGTGACAATCTATATGGTGAACTTAACCTTTTAAGTATTACAGAAAGAATTATTGATCAATTTATATTTTTCATTATTATTGTAATATTTTTTTTTACTTACTAAATTATCATACAATTAATCATTAATCATAACTAATCAATACAATGATTGTATAAAAATTATATGTATTTTATTATGGTGTACATATTATCATACAATTACTCATTATACGTATTGACGTATTAAATTCAATTCGATTTTTTTTTTTATGTTTGTTAAAAAACGGCATCCTTCAGAGCGTCTCTTGTTTGCAATAGACAGTCTCCCGGAAGTCGCTTTTCACTGATTGGGATCCAATCCCATGAAGGGCTGTCCATAATAGGCCTTGCCGGAGAATCCACCCTGTTCAATACTCGGCGTCCCTCACTTTACGTGAGATTTTGACCTAATTAAAACCTGCTTCCAAAAACTCTATGCCATTTTAAGCCCTAGGTAGAACCACTTTGTTTTAGCGGGAGAGGCGTATAGGCTCGTCGTTGATGCGTGGTTAGTGCTTTCTGTGCCGGCACAGAGAGCTCTGTTCGATGAGCAGCTGAAAATGAATCCAAAATTTTGAAGCGGGTCGGAGACTATGTGTCCCTACTGCTACTATGTGTACGAGTATCGTATGGTTTTCAGAGAGTGTTGCATGAGGTGTTGGAATGAGAAATGCAGAAGCTGGCAGATGTGCAGGGTTTGTGCAGATCAGGGTTGAAGGTTGCGGTGGAAATGGCATGGAGTCATGGACTCCATTTTCACCCCTTGGCTTGGGTGCATTTGCTGAAATTAGGGCAAGAAATGAGAATGAGCGTAAAGGGATATGGCGACTGATGGTGGCAATGTGGTTCGGAAGAAGCAGAAAATGGTGGCAAAGAGCACAAAGAAGATGATGGGTAAGGGGGTGAGAATTAAGGTGATTAATGCTAGCTGCTCCATTGGAGAGTACTGCTGATGATAGAGCCTCTGATCTGCAACCAATTACACTGGGGTAGAATCAGAGTTGATCAACGGAAAGTTGTAGTTTTTTGAGGAAGGTAGATGATATTTGTGTTGGTTTCCACCCCGGTTTTTATTAGAATTGAATCCTATGATTTTGAGTTGTGATTAGATAGGTCCTAAATCCCATTCTTGTTGTTTTGGAGTCTTTTTGATATTTAGAATGCAAATTAGACCAGAGAATTAATTAAAAGTATGGTTCAGATGTTAGGGGATTAAGCTTGGCTTTCAGTAATTTTATACAGTCAAAAAATATATGGCTCACAATCCTGAGCCTACTCAAGTCGACCTCTAGGTTGCCAATCAAGTTGAAGGGAATTTAGAGGCCTACCTAGGATCCAAAGCAGAGAGCCAACAACACAATTTGAGTGAATGAGTACCTGATGACTGACCCTAGCCTCGGGGTTAGAGAAGCTATTTTTAATAGTGGATTATTCCTTTTCTTTTAATGAATGCTCTTTGTCCTATTCTAACATGCATTCTTGTAATCCATGAGCAATTACACAATTATTCTTGTGTTTTCTTTGTATTCTTTGATTCTTGTTTGACATTTGAAACCGGTTAATAATGACCTCGTTTTAATTAATTTCACCAATATAATAATCATAAATGAAAAAAGATTCGATAAAGTCATATAATCTATATTATATTGGAATCATTAATTATTGTCTTTATATTTCTATTTATATTGAGAAAATTCTATTTATATTTAAAATGAAAATGCTAGTTAAAATTTTTGGTACAAAATCATTTAAAGGGTTAATTAATTGTCTCCACGATATATATGGTAATTATAAGGGTGTATTATCATTTTTAATTTACTCATTTAGAATTCATTAAATGATAATAGAGTTAATTACAATAGTCTAAGTGCAGTTTTGTCCAACAAATTACAATAAGAGTAATTTTATATAATAAAAACACAACACACAACATTTGAAGTATAATGCCTACTTTTTTAATGCACAAAAATGGATGAAAATCAAGGACATATATATAACCTGAATTGAAACATAGATATAATACATTTAGATGGCGTTTGATAGTGGCGAAGCTAGAATTGTAATTTAGTGGTGTCAATGCACTAATTTAATACAAAATATTATTTTCTAATGACATAGAAACACAAATACAAATTTCATTTATTGATAAGTATCTTTATTTATTGCGCACCGTACTATTTAACTAATCAAATGTTGTTTTTCGTTTAAAATACTTCTCCATTTATTACATACATAACTAACAACAAAAAATTACTTTTAATTCTAGGAACATAGTTCCTTGCCCCCTTGGCAAGAATTAGTCCTGCAAAATTAGGATTACCTAAGTACAAAAAAAAATTACTTTTAATTAACTAAATATATAATTATTGATAACTCTAATCTTTAATTATAATTTAAAATAAAAATAACACTTTAGCTTATATAGTTATTATATATAAATATAGACAATTCATAATTCTTACTTTAATTTCTATATACATGTGCAATTAAGACGTCCAATAATCATTCTAACTTCAAGATAAAATTAAAAGAAAATTAAAGAAGTAATTAACACCTATAAACTTCTACCTTCTTAATCTAATCTAATATAAAATTTAATAATATTATAGAAGAAATTAAGATACTCTAAAGTAAAGAGTTGTATTCCTAATTTTTGAACCTAGTTGCTATTGTAATATGAGATAATATAACTGAGGAAAATGCTATTTTTTTTAGAAAAGAAATAGGAATTTTAAGCCCTAAGATCGATAACAATTCACAGTTCTCCTCCTCAAATTAAGGTAAAATGAAGAGGAAAACTGCGAACTTTGATCGATAACAATTCACAGTTCTTCTTCTTTTTTTTTTTTTTTAACGGTAACTAATAGTAATTCCGTCCCTCTTCTCATTTTTTTTTACGGTAAAAAAAATGACACAAACAGATGATATGATCTTATTCAATGTAGAAACAATGTTGTACAAATGTTAGTTATTGGTAACTGTCATGTTAAAAATATCTATCCGTGGTCGGCTAAATATTACATTCGTGACAATCTGTACGGTGAACTTAACCGTTTAAATAATACAAAATGAACTATTGATCAATTTATATTTCTCATTATTATTGTCTAATAAATTTTTTTTACTTACTAAATTATCATTCAATTAATCATAACTAATCAATGCAATGATTATATAATAATTATATGTATTTGATTATGGTGTAAATATTATCATACAATTACTCACTATACTATTGACATATTAAATTCAATTCGATTTTTTTTTTATGTTTGGTGAAAAACGGTCTCCTGGAGAACATCTCTTGTTTGCAATAGACGGTCTCGCCCCGAGGTCGCTTTTCCCTAGTTGGGATCCAATCCAATGAAGGGCTGTCCATAATAGGCCTCGCAGGAGAATCCACACTATTCAATACGCGGCGTCCCTCACTTTACATGAGATTTTGACCTGATTAAAACCCGCTTTGAAAAAGTCTGTGCCATTTTAAGCCCTAGGGAGAACCACTTTGCTTTAGCGGAATAGGCGTATAGGCTGGTCGTTCATGCGTGGTTAGTGCTTTCTGTGCCGGCACAGAGAGCTCTGTTCGACGAGGAGCTGAAAATGAATCCGAAATTTTGAAGCGGGTCGGAGACTATGTGTCCCTACTGCTACTATGTGTACGAGTATTTATCCTATGGTTTTCAGAGAGTGTTGCATGAGGTGTTGGAATGAGAAATGCAGAAGCCGGCGGATGTGGTGGCTATGTGCATGGTTTGTGCAGATCAGGGTTGAAGGTTGGCATGGACTCTTGGACTCCATTTTCACCCCTTGGCTTGGGTGCATTTGCTGAAACTAGGGCAACAAATGAGAATGAGCGTAAAGGGGATATGGAGACTGATGGTGGAAATGTAGTTCGGAAGAAGCAGAAAATGCTGGGTAAGGGGGTGAGAATTAAGGTGATTAATGATGCTCCATTGGAGAGTACTGCCGATGATCAGAGTTTATCAACAGAAAGTTGTAGTTTTTTGAGGAAGGTAGATGATATTTGTGTTGGTTTCCACCCCGGTTTTGAATAGAATTGAATCCTATGAATTCGAGTTGTGATTAGATAGGTCCTAAATCCCATTCTAGTTGTTTTGGAGTCTTTCTGATATTTAGAATGCAGGTTACAGCAGATAATTAATTAAAAGTATGGTTCACATGTTAGGGGATTAAGCTTAGCTTTCAGTAATTTTATACAGTGAAAAAATATATTGCTATTAAATTATTACATCTTAGGGAGTGGGGCCCGATATGATGCGGACCTCATGTGAAGCATGCGAACTAAGGGCTGACCTTGGGGTTGACCGAGTTGGGAATTCAGGTTGGTTAGGCATGAGCTCAAAGATGTACTCGAGAGACTCAGATCAACCAAAAGCTATCTAATGAAGTGGGGTTCAATAGGTCATGTCGGCTTGCAGTCATAGGGTTGGTGATGACCTGGGCTAGCTATGACATAGGAAGCGGAGGCCATGAACGTGCTTCGTCGGTGGGGTCGGCTTCTCAGGCCAACCTCTGGGCCAGTCCACACGTCAATTAGACAAAGACTAAGTTTTGTAGGGTGCTTTATTAACGGGGAAGTGGTTAGAGAAGCTAGTTTAAATAGTGGATTCTTCATTTTTTTTAATGAATGTTCTTTGTCCCATTCTAACATGCATTCTTGTAATACATGAGCAATTACACAATTATTCTTGTGTTTTCTTTGTATTCTTTGATTCTTGTTTGACATTTGAGAAAATTCTTTTTATATTAAAAATGAAAATGATAGTTAAAATTTTTGGTACAAAATCATTTAAAGGGTTAATTAATTGTCTCCACAATATATATGGTACTTATAAGGGTGTATTATCATTTTTAATTTACTCATTTAGAATTCATTAAATGATAATAGAGTTAATTACAATAGTCTAAGGGTAATTTTGTCCAACAAATTACAATAAGAGTAATTTTATATAATAAAAACACAACACACAACATTTGAAGTATAATGGGTACTTTTTTAATGCAAAAAAATGGATGAAAATCAAGGACATAGATAACTAACAACAAAAAATTACTTTTAATTCTAGGAACATGGTCCCTTGCCCCTTGGGCTAGTATTAGTCCTGCAAAATTAGGATTACCTAAGTACAAAAAGTTTACCTTTAATTAAGTAAATATATAATTACTGATAACTTTAATCTTTAATTATAGTTTAAAATAAAAATAGCACTTTAGCTTATATATAGTTATTATATATAAATATAGATAATTCATAATTCCTACTTTAATTTCTATATACATGTGCAATTAAGACGTACAATTTGAATTCGACAAATTTTAAGAAGGAATATAATTATACTTTTAAAGTCATAAAGCATTGCATTTGCCATTCACTTTTAGTCTTTGATTGTTTTTTTCCACTTTTAGTACACGACTTTCATTCCTGACATAAGTAGTGCTTGACTTTAATTTTTGTCCTTTCGGCCATCTGAGCGACATGCTTGACTTTAATTTTTGTCCTTTCGGCCATCTGAGCGACAACTTAATCGAAATCTTTTGTCCTTTCGGCCATCTGAGCGACAACTTAATCGAAATCGACTTTAATTTTTTTGCCACTTTTAGTCCTTGACTTTGATTGTTTTTTTCCACTTTTAGTACACGACTTTCATTCCTGACATAAGTAGTGCTTGACTTTAATTTTTGTCCTTTCGGCCATCTGAGCGACAACTTAATCGAAATCAACAAACTGTTGTGCCATTAAGGGTAACAACACCTATAAACTTCTAGCTTCTTTTTTTGAATGCTACTGACTCTATTACAATGTAGTATCTGTTTATTTTCTTAACCTATTAAAGCACAAGAGTCAATATTGACTCCACTGAAGCTCGAACCCACCACTTCCCGTATAAAGGAAAGGGTTTGATGCTACTAGACTACAAGGTCCTTGGCAACTTCTACCTTCTTAATCTAATCTAATATCACTATGGAAATCAGCATTTTTCCGACCTCTTTTCCGACCACCCAAAAAATGATCGCAAAAAGTGATTTTTTTTTTTCATTTTTTGACCGAAAGTTAAAGTGATTGGAAAGTGGTAGGAAATACCGGCCACATAGTAAAGGTGGTCGGAAATTGTTTTCCGGCTATTTTATTTTTGTATATTCATATTGTTTTCGACAACACTTGAAAAATGGTAGGAAATACCGACCACCAAGTAAAGGTGGTCGGAAATCCTCTTTTAAAAAAAAAAAAAATTGTTGTGGTTTAATGGTATGAAGACTCCATGATTTTTTTTTATCATTGATTATTTTCACTCATATTCTTTTTTTTTCAATTACTAGTAGATACTATCTCACTATTATTACTATGAAAAATAAGGTTGTGCTGCCCTTTCCATATATATCCATGCTCTAACTTCAACGTACTCTTTAAAACCTTTAAGACTCTACAATTGTAGTTTTATTGAGTTTCGTAGTCCTACACTCCTACATAATGTATTGTATATCATCGTATATTATACTACGTATTATTTTATCATAGAATACAAACATTCATATGGTATCAGTAGTCTAGTTTTTCTCATAGCGTCTATTCCTGATGGCTTTGTCATTTTTTCGTCTGAACGAACCATCTATGAAGCTGCTACGGTGTCTCCTACGCTAATGGCAATGGTTGCCCTTTAATTTCAATGGCACATCACTTCGTTTCTATCAAATTAAACTGCCGTATTGAATTGTATATATCATGGTGTATTGTTTTATCCCATAATATGAACATTCATTATTATAACTTAACAAAAGTTATTACGAACATTCTAGCAAGCATATAGCTGCACCATCTCCATGACGTTTAATTGTATGAATTACATTGAAAATACATATGAAATAATACAATTCACTACATCTACGAAATGCATATTATTCCGTAATAATGCAAAATAATTAATTATTATATTATATTATAATTAGTCAAATTTTTAATTTCCATTATTTGTACTTATAGACTACATTACACTTAAATAACTATATTAAACTATACATTTAACAATTAAATTCTACAATAGTTTTCAATTCTACTATATTAAACTATACACTTAACAATTAAATTATACTATATTAAACTATAGTTTTCAACCACTTCATGAGGTGGTCGGAAATACAAACGAGCATTTTTCCTAATCCCAAAAATTGTCGGAACAGTAATTTCCGATCCGATTTAGGCGATTTCCGACCACTTTCGGGTGGTCGGAAAATCGCTGATTTCCCGCCATGTATAAAATTTAATAATCTTATAGAAGAAATTAAGATACTCTAAAGTAAAGAGTTGTATTCCTAATTTTTGAACCTAGTTGCTATTGTAATATGAGATAATATAACAGAGGAAAATGCTATTTTTTTAAAATAGGAATTTTACAATTCTTCAATCCTTAAGTTTATAATTTTTTATAATTATGTTTGAAGTATTATAATTTTTTTATTTATATGTTGACCCCTATTATATATTTCCTTAATGTGGCTCGCTACTGACGTTTGGTACTTTCTCATCAATTAAATTCCTTAGAAAATATTTTCAAAGAATGTATTTGTTGGGAATAAGTGAATAACTTTGCACTAAAAAGTAATTAACATGTTTGGTGTTATCTTGAAAATATAAGAATTAAATTACCTAAAAAGTTAATTAAGATGTTTGGTTTTTTTAAGCATTCCTATGAAAATTTTAAAATCTCTAATATATCAATTCTATATACAAATATTAAAAAGGAAAAAAAATAATAAATAATTAAGAATTTAATAAATTAGTTGTAAATAATAAACCATATGCCAAAAGATACCAATACTCAACAGTAATATTCAAAATTCAAAACAATTAACATTAATCTTATTTCGGACAATTCCAATCAAGTCTTCACTTAAGACATGCCTTATACTCTACATCTCTTTATTATTTGTTATGATGCATGCTTATTAGCTTATACGGAGTATATTAGAAATACTAGTTTTATACGCGCATTCCGCGAATGGGTTAATGCCCAATGTTTATATTTAAATAAATATTTGAAAATATATCAATGCAAGATTATAGAGGAGAAGTTTATACATGGATAATTGAATGTCGAATTTTTTTTATTTAAATATATAACTCAAAGTATATGAATCCAAGATAATATAGAAAATTCATTATAATTATTACTAAAATAAATGTTTGTAACCTTGTAAAATCGATAATCTAAATATTTGGTCTAAAAATGATAGTCTAAATAAATACTACTTTTAAAATAATTTTTCTAAGTGGTTCTTAATTTTCTTTTGAGTAACATTGTCATTGTCTTCATCTTTACTATTTGTTCTCTTCCTTTTTGTTGGTAATGTGTTATTCGCAATTCGGATATTGTTGGTAGCATAGATGACAACGTCATGCAATGAGGTTATGATATAGGAGCTATGGACTTTTCTTTAGGTGTTCTGCTTGGGTTTCATTTGGTTCAACCATTATTGTTGAATGAGTTATTGTGGATAAAAAAATCCTTAGTTTAAGAAAAAAGATTAAATAAATTAATAAAATTTTGAAAATTTAAAATATTATGTATTCCAAATATATTAAAAGGTAGTTTCTCGCTTCAATTTGCTGGGCAATGGGTTATTTGAGTACTTTCATTGTCAACAAATCCCCCAAGTAATTAATATGATTGGTTTCAAACTATTCTTTTTTATTTTTTCATGGTGTTAAAAAAATACATATGTATCATTTTTTTGTGAAACTACTAATTTATTTAATTCAATAAGAGTAAAATAGAGTGATTTCGCTTCAATTTGTTGGGTTATTATTTGAGTACTCTCTTTGTCAACCAATCCCCAAGTAATTAATATAATTAGTTTCAAATTATTTAAAAAAAAATTCATAGTATTAATAAAATACTTGGTAAATAAATATATAACATTATTTTGTACTATAACTTTGATATTTAATTACAAGATATTTTAAAAATAAGATAATGGACAATGTAATGAATATCAATTGATAAATTTGAATGTAAAAGAATCTTTGCATGAGAGAAAATAGAGACAATATAACTAATGAAATTGTTTCTCTTATTTAATTTAATTTTTTGATAATGAATAATTTTTTAAAATAAAGGTATTGTAGACACATAATTCTAAATTAAAAAAATACATATGTATCATTTTTTGGTGTAGCTACTAATTTATTTAATTTAATAAGAGTAAAATAGAGTGAGAAACTTAATCATGTCAAATTTGATTGAGATGAGGTTCGAACATAAGACCTTTCTTATAGAAATTAATGGGTAAGTTAAAAGTTAACGGAATATTAACGGAGAAGAGAATATTTAACGGAAAACTTAACGGATAATCATAAAAGTAAGGTTAAATTAGGTAATTTCTATTAATAATATTAATATTAATTATCTTAACCATCTATTTGATTAAATAATTCATCTGAACCATCCATTTGATTAAATAGTTTGACCGCCATTTTTTCTACCCATTTTAGGCCTAACTCTCTTTGGCTCTTATTAGTATAGTAGAAGTGTCCAACATTACCACCTAATATTAAAATTATAATTATATTTAAATAATTTAAGAAATAATTGATGGATATATTAGACCCGCCTCATCAAGCTTTTAAGCCCAAGAGATATGATGTGGGCCGTAGGTGAAGCAGGCGGATCGAGGGCTAGTCTTGGGTGAATCGCTCAGGTCGGCTAGGTATGAGCTCATAGAAGTACCCAAGAAATCTAAGGTAAACCTATTGCTACCTAAGGATGTGGAGGTCGTGCAGTGTCATCTCATGGTCAAGGTCAGCCATGACTTGGCTCAACCACCAAGACTAACAAAGAAAACCATTACGAAAATGCTCGGCGCACGGGGTCAGCTTCCTGGTTCGATGGTAAGTGATAGATCTCAACACAGCACTATGTTCTATGCTTACTTTCCAGTGGGTCATCCATCCTGTGACGGTTGTAAGTCAAGCATGCTTGACCACATACTTCGCTATTTGGTTGTCATATCTTACTTAAAATCAATTGGTGATAAGTAGGTAGANCAATTCTATATACAAATATTAAAAAGGAAAAAAAATAATAAATAATTAAGAATTTAATAAATTAGTTGTAAATAATAAACCATATGCCAAAAGATACCAATACTCAACAGTAATATTCAAAATTCAAAACAATTAACATTAATCTTATTTCGGACAATTCCAATCAAGTCTTCACTTAAGACATGCCTTATACTCTACATCTCTTTATTATTTGTTATGATGCATGCTTATTAGCTTATACGGAGTATATTAGAAATACTAGTTTTATACGCGCATTCCGCGAATGGGTTAATGCCCAATGTTTATATTTAAATAAATATTTGAAAATATATCAATGCAAGATTATAGAGGAGAAGTTTATACATGGATAATTGAATGTCGAATTTTTTTTATTTAAATATATAACTCAAAGTATATGAATCCAAGATAATATAGAAAATTCATTATAATTATTACTAAAATAAATGTTTGTAACCTTGTAAAATCGATAATCTAAATATTTGGTCTAAAAATGATAGTCTAAATAAATACTACTTTTAAAATAATTTTTCTAAGTGGTTCTTAATTTTCTTTTGAGTAACATTGTCATTGTCTTCATCTTTACTATTTGTTCTCTTCCTTTTTGTTGGTAATGTGTTATTCGCAATTCGGATATTGTTGGTAGCATAGATGACAACGTCATGCAATGAGGTTATGATATAGGAGCTATGGACTTTTCTTTAGGTGTTCTGCTTGGGTTTCATTTGGTTCAACCATTATTGTTGAATGAGTTATTGTGGATAAAAAAATCCTTAGTTTAAGAAAAAAGATTAAATAAATTAATAAAATTTTGAAAATTTAAAATATTATGTATTCCAAATATATTAAAAGGTAGTTTCTCGCTTCAATTTGCTGGGCAATGGGTTATTTGAGTACTTTCATTGTCAACAAATCCCCCAAGTAATTAATATGATTGGTTTCAAACTATTCTTTTTTATTTTTTCATGGTGTTAAAAAAATACATATGTATCATTTTTTTGTGAAACTACTAATTTATTTAATTCAATAAGAGTAAAATAGAGTGATTTCGCTTCAATTTGTTGGGTTATTATTTGAGTACTCTCTTTGTCAACCAATCCCCAAGTAATTAATATAATTAGTTTCAAATTATTTAAAAAAAAATTCATAGTATTAATAAAATACTTGGTAAATAAATATATAACATTATTTTGTACTATAACTTTGATATTTAATTACAAGATATTTTAAAAATAAGATAATGGACAATGTAATGAATATCAATTGATAAATTTGAATGTAAAAGAATCTTTGCATGAGAGAAAATAGAGACAATATAACTAATGAAATTGTTTCTCTTATTTAATTTAATTTTTTGATAATGAATAATTTTTTAAAATAAAGGTATTGTAGACACATAATTCTAAATTAAAAAAATACATATGTATCATTTTTTGGTGTAGCTACTAATTTATTTAATTTAATAAGAGTAAAATAGAGTGAGAAACTTAATCATGTCAAATTTGATTGAGATGAGGTTCGAACATAAGACCTTTCTTATAGAAATTAATGGGTAAGTTAAAAGTTAACGGAATATTAACGGAGAAGAGAATATTTAACGGAAAACTTAACGGATAATCATAAAAGTAAGGTTAAATTAGGTAATTTCTATTAATAATATTAATATTAATTATCTTAACCATCTATTTGATTAAATAATTCATCTGAACCATCCATTTGATTAAATAGTTTGACCGCCATTTTTTCTACCCATTTTAGGCCTAACTCTCTTTGGCTCTTATTAGTATAGTAGAAGTGTCCAACATTACCACCTAATATTAAAATTATAATTATATTTAAATAATTTAAGAAATAATTGATGGATATATTAGACCCGCCTCATCAAGCTTTTAAGCCCAAGAGATATGATGTGGGCCGTAGGTGAAGCAGGCGGATCGAGGGCTAGTCTTGGGTGAATCGCTCAGGTCGGCTAGGTATGAGCTCATAGAAGTACCCAAGAAATCTAAGGTAAACCTATTGCTACCTAAGGATGTGGAGGTCGTGCAGTGTCATCTCATGGTCAAGGTCAGCCATGACTTGGCTCAACCACCAAGACTAACAAAGAAAACCATTACGAAAATGCTCGGCGCACGGGGTCAGCTTCCTGGTTCGATGGTAAGTGATAGATCTCAACACAGCACTATGTTCTATGCTTACTTTCCAGTGGGTCATCCATCCTGTGACGGTTGTAAGTCAAGCATGCTTGACCACATACTTCGCTATTTGGTTGTCATATCTTACTTAAAATCAATTGGTGATAAGTAGGTAGACATTAACCTTTTTAACCACATTCCTCTATGGTAAGCCCCAACGGCATGCTTGAATCGAGCAATGGCTGAACTCGGCTAACCCGGACGACGTCCAACAATCTCACTCCTAGCACAGGCTGCAACCTTTGATCACAAAGCCCAGCAGCATGCTTGACTTGGTTCTTAGCCTCCGTGCCCGCTAATACTCATCCCGAGACTAAACTTGGCCCGACCTATGCCTACATGTCATTCGAGACTGGACTCGGCTACCGCATCGCCATCTATTCGAACTCGTAACCTCAGTTCTGATACTAATTGTTGTATCTATCAGCATTGCTCTATACTTAATTTCAAATGGGTCACCCATCTAGTGATTTCTGTAAGTCAAATATTCTTAATCAGAGGACTGCCGGAAAAATGCTTGTCGGGCACAAGCATTGGACCCAATCACCGCTGCTGCGACAGATTGCGACTCACGTCAGCGGCCTGACTATCATAACCCCGACAGGGGCTATTATGGACAGCAGATCCCAAAATAGCCCTTCATGGGATTGGATCCCAACCAGGGAAAAGCACCTCAGGGCGACCGTCTATTGCAAACAAGAGGACGGTCTCAAGGAGACTATTTTTCACCAAACATAATGATAAGTGCAATTTTTATACATTATTTTATTATATTTTATNGTTGAATGAGTTATTGTGGATAAAAAAATCCTTAGTTTAAGAAAAAAGATTAAATAAATTAATAAAATTTTGAAAATTTAAAATATTATGTATTCCAAATATATTAAAAGGTAGTTTCTCGCTTCAATTTGCTGGGCAATGGGTTATTTGAGTACTTTCATTGTCAACAAATCCCCCAAGTAATTAATATGATTGGTTTCAAACTATTCTTTTTTATTTTTTCATGGTGTTAAAAAAATACATATGTATCATTTTTTTGTGAAACTACTAATTTATTTAATTCAATAAGAGTAAAATAGAGTGATTTCGCTTCAATTTGTTGGGTTATTATTTGAGTACTCTCTTTGTCAACCAATCCCCAAGTAATTAATATAATTAGTTTCAAATTATTTAAAAAAAAATTCATAGTATTAATAAAATACTTGGTAAATAAATATATAACATTATTTTGTACTATAACTTTGATATTTAATTACAAGATATTTTAAAAATAAGATAATGGACAATGTAATGAATATCAATTGATAAATTTGAATGTAAAAGAATCTTTGCATGAGAGAAAATAGAGACAATATAACTAATGAAATTGTTTCTCTTATTTAATTTAATTTTTTGATAATGAATAATTTTTTAAAATAAAGGTATTGTAGACACATAATTCTAAATTAAAAAAATACATATGTATCATTTTTTGGTGTAGCTACTAATTTATTTAATTTAATAAGAGTAAAATAGAGTGAGAAACTTAATCATGTCAAATTTGATTGAGATGAGGTTCGAACATAAGACCTTTCTTATAGAAATTAATGGGTAAGTTAAAAGTTAACGGAATATTAACGGAGAAGAGAATATTTAACGGAAAACTTAACGGATAATCATAAAAGTAAGGTTAAATTAGGTAATTTCTATTAATAATATTAATATTAATTATCTTAACCATCTATTTGATTAAATAATTCATCTGAACCATCCATTTGATTAAATAGTTTGACCGCCATTTTTTCTACCCATTTTAGGCCTAACTCTCTTTGGCTCTTATTAGTATAGTAGAAGTGTCCAACATTACCACCTAATATTAAAATTATAATTATATTTAAATAATTTAAGAAATAATTGATGGATATATTAGACCCGCCTCATCAAGCTTTTAAGCCCAAGAGATATGATGTGGGCCGTAGGTGAAGCAGGCGGATCGAGGGCTAGTCTTGGGTGAATCGCTCAGGTCGGCTAGGTATGAGCTCATAGAAGTACCCAAGAAATCTAAGGTAAACCTATTGCTACCTAAGGATGTGGAGGTCGTGCAGTGTCATCTCATGGTCAAGGTCAGCCATGACTTGGCTCAACCACCAAGACTAACAAAGAAAACCATTACGAAAATGCTCGGCGCACGGGGTCAGCTTCCTGGTTCGATGGTAAGTGATAGATCTCAACACAGCACTATGTTCTATGCTTACTTTCCAGTGGGTCATCCATCCTGTGACGGTTGTAAGTCAAGCATGCTTGACCACATACTTCGCTATTTGGTTGTCATATCTTACTTAAAATCAATTGGTGATAAGTAGGTAGACATTAACCTTTTTAACCACATTCCTCTATGGTAAGCCCCAACGGCATGCTTGAATCGAGCAATGGCTGAACTCGGCTAACCCGGACGACGTCCAACAATCTCACTCCTAGCACAGGCTGCAACCTTTGATCACAAAGCCCAGCAGCATGCTTGACTTGGTTCTTAGCCTCCGTGCCCGCTAATACTCATCCCGAGACTAAACTTGGCCCGACCTATGCCTACATGTCATTCGAGACTGGACTCGGCTACCGCATCGCCATCTATTCGAACTCGTAACCTCAGTTCTGATACTAATTGTTGTATCTATCAGCATTGCTCTATACTTAATTTCAAATGGGTCACCCATCTAGTGATTTCTGTAAGTCAAATATTCTTAATCAGAGGACTGCCGGAAAAATGCTTGTCGGGCACAAGCATTGGACCCAATCACCGCTGCTGCGACAGATTGCGACTCACGTCAGCGGCCTGACTATCATAACCCCGACAGGGGCTATTATGGACAGCAGATCCCAAAATAGCCCTTCATGGGATTGGATCCCAACCAGGGAAAAGCACCTCAGGGCGACCGTCTATTGCAAACAAGAGGACGGTCTCAAGGAGACTATTTTTCACCAAACATAATGATAAGTGCAATTTTTATACATTATTTTATTATATTTTATTTAATAATTTTTATTATATAGTTATATTTTTATGGCTAATTTTATTAATTATTACATTTTGTGTTTACTTTATATTTATCTAATACTTATAAATAAATTAATATAATGGAGTTTGTGTTAGGTTAGTATTAATAAGTTAGACTAGTTCTATTTGGACTTTTATTTATTTAAAATATAATTTATGTAAATAAAGAGTTAGTCCCTTTCGCCGTGAACAAACAGAGACGGTCGATCTTCTTTTCTCCAGTCAACAACGCGAACTTCACGGGAAGGCGTGACATCGGATCTATGGATGAGTGAACACCAGGCGTTGGGAGAAATTTTCTTCAGTAGCATTCCACGGCTCTTGTCCCTCTGCGAATCGATGCCATGAATTGAGATTTCCTAAGCGGAGAAGCAGTTGGAGTTGAAGCACACTATAAATTAGATTCATTCACAAGTCATTCTTCATCACCAATCTCCCTCACCAAGGAACTAGTCCCGGCCGGCGTTGTCCGGCGAGCGTAAATTTTAGTGGCGAATTTCTTGACAGCAGCTTCATCCAGCAGCTTTAATTCCATTAACGCAGCGGCGGAAACGTTCTCGACGGCTTTGATTTGTTTTGGTTCGGCGGCTGCGATTCTGGTTCATCCGCAGAGAATTATTGCAGATTTGTGTTTTCTGGTTTTGTCTCCTTTTCCTTCCATTCATTGCAAATATTAATTAATTCTTTAATTTTCAAGTTGTGCGTAAGTGGAGATTGCTTTGAGAAATCTAGATTCTGGTACTAATTGTTAAGCTTTATTACTGTTGCTTTACTTAATTATTGATTAAAAGAATGATTTGTTAAATTTGTTAATCTAGGAATATGCTGATAATACCATGAAGTTTATGTATTAATTTATGTTTAATTTTGCCAATCAATTAAGTTTTATCTTATAGTTTGGGTTGCGATTAATTAAGTTGAATTTGACCAGTTTAGCTTTTATTAGTTTGTTTGAGAGAATTATTAAGTACACACTATGCTTAGTAATTTAATGCTCTGTAAGATAAAAAGATAAATGAGTTAGTTGTCTTATTAAATTGTTTATTAGGTTCATAATCTGGGTATTCGGTAAGTTCTTCTATGCTTAATGGGTTCTAACGGTTTAAATAAATGCTTTAAGCGTATGAACCATTAGAATACATGACTGAATCTGGACGCCATACGGATTAGTCAGATTATAGTTAGAACGAACCCTTAATTCGATTGGCAAGTTAAACTAATCTGCAGAATTAATAGTGGTAATTGATTCATGTTCCTAGAGCTTCGTTTCTCCTGTTAGCTGTTAATCTATTTGCAACCTTATTTTCGTTGTTTTAATTTCTTATTTCTGTTCTTGGTTCTCTACATAGCTTTTGATTTAGTTTTCACTATTGATATTGCACTTATATTGTGTTTTGAGCACTTTAAATCATTAAGTCAATTATTTTCAAGTCTTTAAATTGCATAGTATCAATTCCCAGTGGGTTCGACCATTACTTTTGCACACTATTACTACAGTGATTCGTGCACTTGCGAGGACATATAATTAAATTGTCTATCACATAAAAAAAAAATCGAATCGAATTTAATATGTCAATACGTATAGTGAGTAATTGTATGATAATATGTACACCATAATCAAATACATATATATAATTATTATGTAATCATTGCATTGATTAGTTATGCTTAATGATTAATTGTATGATAATTTAGTAAGTAAAAAAATTATTAGACAATAATAATGAAAAATATAAATTGATCAATAGTTCATTCTATATTATTTAAACGGTTAAGTTCACCGTACAGATTGTCACGAATGTAATATTTAACCGACCACGGATAGATATTTTCAACATGACAGTTACCAATAACTAACATTTGTAAAACATTGTCTTCTACATTGAATAAGATCACATCATCTGTTTATACAATTTGAAAATGCGACGTAATTTCTTCCCATACCGGCTGAGAGTTGATTTCAATTTTTCTATGTCCTACTATAATTTTCAGAGGCTCATTGAATACGTCTACGATATTAAGGAATCGAGATAATCTCGTAGGCTACCAATGACACCCAGTTGTACTTCCATATGAAAATGGGTGGTTTCAAGCCTCAGTGGAGGCAATATTGATTATTTGTGCTTCAGTAGATTGAGGAAGTAGGGCAATATGTATTGACTCTTTGTAACCTTAAAGTAGGTTTTGAAAAGGGCAATGGGCAATATGTATTGACTCTTTAAAAAAAATATTAAACACCCTAAATTCTTTTCAAACAATCTTTTTATTTTTATGTAACCTTTGGTATTACATTTCTTATATTTAAAAATAAATACAGGTTCGATGCTTGAATAATTACATATCAAAATAGATTAGGGCTCTTAGAATTTCATGTTGTTAGGGAATTTCAGAATTCCAGCCTTCACTGGAATTCCCAAATTCCCCAAGGGAATTTCAAAATTCATGGGAATTTTGAAATTCCAGTGAACTGGTATTTCGAAATTTCAGAATTTTTCTAAATTTCAATTTGAAATTACTCTTAAATTACAGTGTTGATATAGACCATGATGCGTACACGGATTGCTTCCCGCAATAAGTGCACACTCAAGGAATCACTTAAGAACCTTTCGTGTCCAAAAGAGGATTTTACCTTGTAGACTCTTGTATTTTGAGATCCCAACTCTACAAATGTCTGACCAAACTAACAAATAATACTCTCAACCCTTAGATTATTAAGCAAGGCTAAGAATTAGAGTATTAGGAATCTAGCACTAGAATTAAGATACAAAAATAAAATTAGCTATATAATATGAGTAATAGTATTCTTTTTGGGTTTTTGGATATGTGTGTGAATATAAAGAACAAGATAATGGGGGGATAAACTAGCTTCTCACTAGCCTACCAAGATTGATTGCTTCTCACAAACAACCTAAAACTTCAATGCACTTCTCATGCAAAGAAAAGAGAGAAATTTCACTCAAATTGAATTCTTACAAGGTGTGTCTCAAACCATTGGGTTTATGGGGTATTTATAGGAGAAAATAAGGTATTAAATATTCTAGGTCACTAATCCCACCCAAAATAAAATTACAACTTTGTAAAAGTAATTCCCATCCAAAATTAAAAATACAAAATAATTCCCCACCCAAAATTAAAATACAAAATAATTTCCCACTCAAAATTAAAAATACAACATTTTGCAAAAGTAATTTCCACCCAAAAATAAAAAATACAATTCTTGCAAAGTAGTTTCCCACCTAAAAAAATACACCTTGCAAATAATTTCACACCGGGAAATTTGATTTGATACTGAAGTCTGAATTGTCTTCAAAAGTTTTTATGTGAAGACAATTGAATAGAATTATTTTTCCAGATTGATCTTCTTCTTCACAAAAAGATGTTGGACTCCAATCTGTTTGCACAAAAGTGTTAAAAGCCTCTTGAATCTTCCTTGACTTAGACCTTGTTACCGGGCCACTCGAAACTTTTAATGGATCATTTATTTGTTGCATTCCGGTCTCATCATCCTCCCCTTCTTGAAAAAGATTCGTCCCCGAATTTGAAAATTCAAAAGGAGCTAAATCAGCAACATTAAATGTAGAAGAAACACTATGCTCACCTCGAAGATCTAATTTGTATGCATTGTCATTGATTCTTTCAAGCACTTGGAAAGGTCCTTCTCCTCGAGGCATCAACTTGGACTTGCGTTGGTTTGGAAATCTGTTTTTGCTGTAGTGGATCCAAACCCAATCTCCGGGTTTAAAAATTATTGCCTTGCGTCCCTTGTTGGCCTTTTGAGCGTATTGCTCATTTTTCTTTTCAATTTGAGCTCGAACCTTGGAATGAAATTCACGAATCCCTTGAGCTTTCTTAGCAGCATCCACACATTCCTTATCATTCACATGTAAGGGAATCAAATTTAAGGGGGTTAATGGATTAAAACCATAAGCAACCTCAAATGGTGACATATTTGTAGTGGAATGTATAGCTCGGTTATAAGCAAACTCCACATATGGTAAACTTTCTTCCCAAGACTTGAGGTTTTTTCTAATGACTACCCTTAGAAGTTGTGTTAGAGTTCTATTCACAACTTCGGTTTGGCCATCTGTCTGTGGATGACAAGCAGTAGAGTACAAAAGTTTTGTACCAAGCTTTCCCCAAAGTATTCGCTAAAAATGACTTAGAAACTTGGCATCTCGATCGGACACAATGGTGCGTGGAATCCCATGTAAACGCACTACCTCTTTGAAGAATAAATCTGCAATATGAGAGGCATCATTAGTTTTGTGACAACCAATAAAATGAGCCATTTTACTAAATCGATCAACAACAACATAGATTGAGTCATGGCCCCTTCTACTTCTAGGTAACCCTACTATAAAATCCATAGATAAATCAGTCCAGGGTTCCTTAGGAACAATTAATGGTGTTTATAACCCTTGTGGGAGAGATCGTGATTTAGCTTGTTTGCAAGTAACACATTTTCTAACAAACAATTCCACATCCCTTCTTAACTTGGGCCAAAAGAAGTGTCCATGTAGGACTTCATAAGTTTTAGTCACACAGATGTGTCCCATTAATCCACCACTATGGGCTTCCTTAATGAACATTTCTCTTAAAGAACAATTTGGCACACACAATCTATTTTCTTTGAACAAATATCCATCAAGTAGATAATATTTGCCAATTGGAGTTGTAGAACATGCCTTATATTTTTCTGCAAAATCAACATCATTACTATACAATTCTTTAAGAAATTCAAAACCAAGTAATTTGGCTTGTAATGATGAAAGTAGAGCATACCTTCGAGATAAAGCATCAGCCACTCGGTTTTCCTTACCTTGTTTATACTTGATAACATACGGAAATGCTTCAATAAACTCAAGCTATTTCGCATGTCTCTTGCTTAACTTACCTTGCCCCCTAAGGTGTTTGAGTGCCTCATGATCGGAGTGTATGACAAACTCTTTAAACCATAGGTAATGCTCCCAGGTCTCAAGAGTTCTTACAAGTGCATATAACTCCTTATCATATGTAGAGTAATTAAGTGCAGGACCACTTAATTTCTCACTAAAGTAGGCAATAGGATGTCCTTCTTGCATAAGAACAGCTCCAATACCTATCCCAGATGCATCACACTCAATCTCAAAAGTTTTATCAAAGTTTGGTAACGAAAGTACCTGAGCAGAACACAATTTTTCCTTGAGGGTTTGAAAGGCTTGTTCTTGTTTAGAGCCCCATTCAAATTTAACATCTTTTTTCACAAGTTCATTCAACGGGGCCGCAATTGTACTGAAGTCCTTGACAAATCTCCTATAGAAACTGGCAAGACCATGGAAACTACGGACTTCAGTTGCTGTTTTTGGTGTTGGCCAATCTCGAATTGCTTGTATCTTGGTCTCATCCACTTCAATGCCTTTAGAACTTACTATAAAACCAAGAAAAACANTCCCCAAAGTATTCGCTAAAAATGACTTAGAAACTTGGCATCTCGATCGGACACAATGGTGCGTGGAATCCCATGTAAACGCACTACCTCTTTGAAGAATAAATCTGCAATATGAGAGGCATCATTAGTTTTGTGACAACCAATAAAATGAGCCATTTTACTAAATCGATCAACAACAACATAGATTGAGTCATGGCCCCTTCTACTTCTAGGTAACCCTACTATAAAATCCATAGATAAATCAGTCCAGGGTTCCTTAGGAACAATTAATGGTGTTTATAACCCTTGTGGGAGAGATCGTGATTTAGCTTGTTTGCAAGTAACACATTTTCTAACAAACAATTCCACATCCCTTCTTAACTTGGGCCAAAAGAAGTGTCCATGTAGGACTTCATAAGTTTTAGTCACACAGATGTGTCCCATTAATCCACCACTATGGGCTTCCTTAATGAACATTTCTCTTAAAGAACAATTTGGCACACACAATCTATTTTCTTTGAACAAATATCCATCAAGTAGATAATATTTGCCAATTGGAGTTGTAGAACATGCCTTATATTTTTCTGCAAAATCAACATCATTACTATACAATTCTTTAAGAAATTCAAAACCAAGTAATTTGGCTTGTAATGATGAAAGTAGAGCATACCTTCGAGATAAAGCATCAGCCACTCGGTTTTCCTTACCTTGTTTATACTTGATAACATACGGAAATGCTTCAATAAACTCAAGCTATTTCGCATGTCTCTTGCTTAACTTACCTTGCCCCCTAAGGTGTTTGAGTGCCTCATGATCGGAGTGTATGACAAACTCTTTAAACCATAGGTAATGCTCCCAGGTCTCAAGAGTTCTTACAAGTGCATATAACTCCTTATCATATGTAGAGTAATTAAGTGCAGGACCACTTAATTTCTCACTAAAGTAGGCAATAGGATGTCCTTCTTGCATAAGAACAGCTCCAATACCTATCCCAGATGCATCACACTCAATCTCAAAAGTTTTATCAAAGTTTGGTAACGAAAGTACCTGAGCAGAACACAATTTTTCCTTGAGGGTTTGAAAGGCTTGTTCTTGTTTAGAGCCCCATTCAAATTTAACATCTTTTTTCACAAGTTCATTCAACGGGGCCGCAATTGTACTGAAGTCCTTGACAAATCTCCTATAGAAACTGGCAAGACCATGGAAACTACGGACTTCAGTTGCTGTTTTTGGTGTTGGCCAATCTCGAATTGCTTGTATCTTGGTCTCATCCACTTCAATGCCTTTAGAACTTACTATAAAACCAAGAAAAACAACACTTTCCACACCAAAATAGCATTTCTCAAGGTTAGCATACAATTGTTCTCTTCTTAAAACAAGAAAGACTTCTTTAAGATGTATTATATGCTTTTGAGGGTCTTTGCTGTAAATGAGAATATCATCAAAATACACAACAACAAATTTTCCAATAAAATTCCTAAGAACATGGTTCATCAATCTCATGAAGGTGCTAGGGCATTTGTTAATCCAAATGGCATAACTAACCGTTCATAGAGACCATTTTTAGTCTTGAAGGCAGTTTTCCATTCATCTCCCTTTTGCATTCTAATTTGATGATAACCTCTTCTTAGATCTATTTTACTGAAAATTTCAGCCCCATGCAATTCATCAAGCATATCATCTAACCTAGGAATAGGATAGCGATACTTTACCGTGATGTTATTGATGGCGCGACAATCAACACACATCCGCCACGTGCCATCTTTCTTTGGTACAAGTAGTACGGGTACAGCACATGGGATAAGGCTTTCTTGGATGAATCCAGCTTGTAACAACTCATCAACTTGACGTTGAATCTCTTTGGACTCGTTGGGATTGGTGCGATATGCTGGTCTATTAGGCAAACGTGCTCCAGGTATGAGATCAATTTGATGCTCAATCTCACGAATTGGAGGTAACCCCTTTGGTAACTCTTCGGGAAAGACATCTGCAAATTTAGAAAGCAAAGCAGAAACATCAGAAGGGATAATTTCACTTTTAATAAAATTTAAACAAAAATCAATCGGGTAAAGTAAGAAAACTCCTTCTCCGCTTCTTAAGGCTTGCTCCACTTCTCCCTTTGTCATGAGCAAATTATGAGATGATTGCGTAGTGTCCTTCTTCATCCCTTCCTTTCTTTGGTTCTTCTCATGAGCTATGGTCTTTTGTTTTCCACTAGTGGCTTCCTTCATGGCCTCTTTTGCCTTTTGGGCAAGTTCTTCTCTCAATTACTTGTAGGTTGTACACTTCTTTTGGTGCTAGTAGAGTCAAAGTATACTTCTTACCTCCCTTATGAATGGTGTACTTATTTGTTTTACCATGGTGTAAGGTGTCTCGGTCATATTGCCATGGCCGACCAAGCAAGATGTGACAAGCATGCATTGGGATCACATCACATAACACATCATCTTGATATTTTCCAATGGAAATAGAAATGAGGGCTTGTTTGTGTACCTTTAGTTCACCATCATCATTAAGCCATTGTAGCTTATAGGGTTGAGGATGTTGGATTGTTGGTATTTTCATTGCATTAACTACATCCTCGCTGATCACATTGGTACAACTCCCCCCATCAATGATGAAACTGCATGTAGCACCGGGAATCTTGCATTTGCCATAGAAGATGTTCTCTCGTTGTTCTTCTTAATCCAGGACTTTCATCATGGTCATCATTTTCTCCATTTGGGCAATAATACTACCTTGTTCACTAGTACTAGCCATACTTGACATTCCTTTAAGTAAAAAAAAAAANCCCCCATCAATGATGAAACTGCATGTAGCACCGGGAATCTTGCATTTGCCATAGAAGATGTTCTCTCGTTGTTCTTCTTAATCCAGGACTTTCATCATGGTCATCATTTTCTCCATTTGGGCAATAATACTACCTTGTTCACTAGTACTAGCCATACTTGACATTCCTTTAAGTAAAAAAAAAAAATGCAAAAATAAGAAGATAGTAATCAAAAGGAAATATTTAATCATTCATAGTTCATTCACTCTTTTCTTTTTTTTGACTTTTTTTTTTTCTCAAGTACTAGTTCTTTTCCTCTTGGTCCTTAACAAAGCTTAAAATTCACAAGGGTTGTATCCACCACAAACAACAAACCAAACACTTGTATAGTTTGAGTCTAGTAAGCACGAAAGGTAGGAAATAGCATGTACAGAGTGATGTAGAAACTAACACAGAGTGTGTTTGAAACTGACACAGGTGGTTTTTTTTTTTTTTTTTT
>NC_044930.1:21635502-21678523 GCF_003576645.1 Ipomoea triloba | reverse complement strand
TGATGCGTACACGGATTGCTTCCCGCAATAAGTGCACACTCAAGGAATCACTCAAGAACCTTTCGTGTCCAAAAGAGGATCTTACCTTGTAGACTCTTGGATTTTGAGATCCCAACTCTACAAATGTCTGACCAAACTAACAAATAATACTCTCAACCCTTAGATTATTAAGCAAGCTAAGAATTAGAGTACTAGGAATCTAGCACTAGAATTAAGATACAAAAATAAAATTAGCTATATAATATGAGTAATAGTATTCTTTTTGGGTTTTTGGATATGTGTGTGAATATAAAGAACAAGATAAGGGGGGGATAAACTAGCTTCTCACTAGCCTACCAAGATTGATTGCTTCTCACAAACAACCTAAAACTTCAATGCACTTCTCATGCAAAGAAAAGAGAGAAATTTCACTCAAATTGAATTCTTACAAGGTGTGTCTCAAACCATTGGGTTTATGGGGTATTTATAGGGGAAAATAAGGTATTAAATATTCTAGGTCACTAATCCCACCCAAAATAAAATTACAACTTTGTAAAAGTAATTCCCATCCAAAATTAAAAATACAAAATAATTCCCCACCCAAAATTAAAATACAAAATAATTTCCCACCCAAAATTAAAAATACAACATTTTGCAAAAGTAATTTCCACCCAAAAATAAAAAATACAATTCTTGCAAAGTAGTTTCCCACCTAAAAAAATACACCTTGCAAATAATTTCACACCGGAAAATTTGATCTGATACTGAAGTCTGAATTGTCTTCAAAAGTTTTTATGTGAAGACAATTGAATAGAATTATTTTTCAGATTGATCTTCTTCTTCACAAAAAGATGTTGGACTCCAATCTGTTTGCACAAAAGTGTTAAAAGCCTCTTGAATCTTCCTTGACTTAGATCTTGTTACCGGGCCACTCGAAACTTTTAATGGATCATTTATTTGTTGCATTCCGGTCTCATCAGACCATAATAGGAAATATGACGGCGTATTTGACTCATTATTACTGATAAAATTTTGAACCATATGATTCCTATAACACCTACTATAACTAAATGATAATAATCTAACTCTCCCAAATTCGATAGATCAGTTTCTCTCTCTAAATTAATGTACTCTTCAAATGCACTTTCTATTATTTATTATAGAGTATTACATTTTTACTAAACTTAGGACAAATTAAATTTAAGACTACACTAACAATTTAATTTATATAGCCATATTAATGGTAGAACCATACTAAATATTGGAAAACTACATTTAGTAACATCTATCATTGAAATATTAATACGTTTAATTTTAAACATCCCAAACACCGAAATCATATGTATAGGAAATGACAATATTTTGCTATTGTTTTAAAACTAACAAAATAAAATCTTAAGAATAAAATCTGAACAAAACAATCTTACTAACCAACCATACACACTACACCAAAAAGGTTTCTTAGAGGCGGTTAATTTATTATTTAGAGGCGGTTTACAACCGCCACTAAGTTGTTTAGAGGCGGTTCTTCAACCGTGTCTAAATAGTGTGTCGCGAAGGATTTAGAGGCGGTTTTAGACAAGTGTGGGAATTCTTGATCGCATTGCATTTAGCGGCGATTTTATAACCGCCTCTAAAAGTGATGTGTTTTACTTTTGCTTTTAGCGGCGGTTTCAAAACCGCCTCTAAATATATCTATTTATTTGTTCATTTAAATCTTAGTGGCGGTTATTACGTGTCGCTAAATATTTTTTATTTATTTTTAAAAATATTAGAGGCGATTATTTAAGCGTCGCTAAATATTTTATAATTACATTATTATGTTTTTACAATTATCATTTAATTATATTTCTTCAAAAATCTATATATTCAAATACGTATTGCAATCACAAATAAACTCTATGTACACATTTAATTGGAAAGAAAATCAATTGTAATTAATATTTGTCAAATAATATTTGCAATCACAAAACACTATTCTTCAAATACACGAAGCTGAGCAGATGCAATGCAGGAAAGCATGACAATGAATACAACACAATGAATGAATACACGAAGCTGAGCAAGATGCAGGAGCTGTTGCTCAATTAGGAACTAGCAATTGGGAACTAGAGGCATTTGATTCACCCAGCCAAAGCTTCAAAAGTAGCCTTCAATGAAGCAATGTTTCCATCTTCTCCCAAGGGAATTGCAAATTCACCATCATAGTTTAAGGAGTGAAAAATTCTTCCGCCAAACACAAAGTCTTCAACCTGCAATGTAGCACTCATCAGCACAAGTTTCAGAGTCAATTATAGGCGACGAAAGAATTTTAAAAAATTATGGAACTGATCAATTTTAAAACAAGACTCACTGCACTCAGAAGCAACCACGGCAAAGCCCTTCCCTCCATTCAATACATTATTGAACATTTCTTTGAATTTTTCCATAGCCTTAGATCGTACATGTCCTAGCATGGATTGGTAGGCCGATTGGACAAGCTACAACATAAGAAAAGAATAACATCATGAAGAACCGGCATGTAGCAAAAAAGAAAACACCAATATATCACTCTTGGAACTGTATTTCTCTATGACGTTCTCATCAGCTCCTTCTCAAAAATTATTTTTGAAAAAGATAGATATACCAATCCAGAACAAATATATCCTATCAAGAAGATAGTAAATATTATTGAACTGATTTATTAGAGCAAGTTCTGAGAGTGTGATAGGGGAAGATGGACTGCTCTAAAGCTTTGATATTTGAAAATAACATAATATAGTTATAAATTACAATTCTAAACGCGCGGGGGGGTGGGGGTGGGGTGGGGGTGGTGATAAGTGACCCGTTGCTTTTGAAATTAGAAGAATACTAAATGGACATAACATTTGGGCCTATGGCATCCATGTGTAAATAGCAAAAACTTTAGTGTTCTGAGCCAACATTACATGCAACAATTTCTCTTCCAACACTTTTCTTTTGCCACTCTTACTTCTGTCTCTGGTCAACACCATTTCTATGATATGATCACATTAAAATTAAATAATAATGATGTTCTTTAGTTTAGCGGAAACAATGGGAGCACAATGCATTTAACTAAATCATTCCAAAATTAAGTAAATATACCTCATTTGCAGAAAAAGCAGTATATTTTTCATTGAAAATTTCTTCACATCCTACAGTGGCCACCATAACCTTTATTTATACCACACAATCATATATATCACCAAGAAACTAGAAAAATACTTAACTAGAAAATTCATGCTAGATTTGTAGGTAATAACCTTGTGAAGATCAAGATCCTTGTTTTCTTTTATAATTTTCCATATTTGCTGTGCACTAAATGAAAAACCTGAAGCAGGAACAACTGCCCTCCTATCTCCATCAAGCCCGCGAGGTTCAATAGAGTGAAAGAACCGTTGTCTTAGGTTAGCCACTTTCATGGGAAAAAAAACACAATTTACAGAGTTAAATGTGAGATATACCATATTCCAACGTTGTCGTCTTTTGCACGATGATGAAGATCTGGCCATCTCTTTATCATATCTCTTCACTATTTCCCACAGGGTATGAACATCTTCATACTCACAAGTCTTTACAGCATGATGCAGTTTCACAAGCCCTGTTAAGTTTTAGCATGATAAATACTCCCATTGTCAGATTGGTAAATCCATGAATAAATGTAGAATTCCCAAACAGATATCTATACGAATATATGGATAGTGACGAAATTTCTATCCCCTGGTTTTGCAGATACTAAATAATTCTCCGTAGTAATAATCATCATCTTGACTTAAGATCGTGTAAGCTAAAAAGCACTCTATAAATAAAATCATCTATTTTAACTTGTTCAAGAACAGATTTATCACTTCGTTTTCACTGAAATGCCCATCAAATCCCTCAAATGCATCCCCAATCTACCCCTGCCTTTCTTAAAATGGTTGATTTTTGAACAAAAATTATGTAGCATTACACTAAATGCAGATAATGCAACCTCAAATTATCAGTTGAAGTATGTTAACAAATGAACAAAATAATCAGGAAAACCTGTATTGTCAACTTTCACCCCTAATCAGGAGAAAGAGGCATAAACTCAGTTAATTGAAGAGGCCCTTTCACTAAAAAAAATAATCACAATTACAATTTTATGAAATGAGTGGGAGAAAAACACATTTCTTACCACCAAAGCCTCTTTTGCTTGTAGATGCTTGCAAATCCGGGTGAACAAGCAAAGATAACTACACATGTAAGTTACATAAGTACATTAGGTCAATTATAAATGAATTAGACAAATAATTAAAAGAAAGCTGTTTCATTAAGCTCAACAATAAACCCTAGATTTCTCGAATCCTTCACATCACTACATCGCAACTAGTCGAAATCACATAGACGCGAAACAAAGATTGAAGACATACAATAGACTTACAGCCTGGGTGGACTCACTCCTCCGCGACCAAACACCTCTGCCTCACACTCAGCCGGGTCTTCCAACTGGAAATCCAGAAGTCGAGATTTTTCTTCTATATCTGTCGTAGAGGAGGGCGGGAGGGCGGGCGAGCGGGCAAGCGGCGGAAGGCAGCATTCGAGTCTGTAGTGTCGTCGTAGCCTTGCAGTGAAGGTCAGGGGAGGCGTCACCGTCGTCGTCAACGCAGGGGAGGTCAGGGGAGGCGTCGTCGGACGTCCGATTCTGCGGTGTCCGCTGCTGCGACTTTAAGTGTTTAGAGAATATATAAATACAATATAACTAGAAATAATTTTTTAAAAAGAGATTTAGTGGCAATTATGATGAATTGTATCAAGTAATTATTGCTAAAAATTAATTATTTAGATTTGCATATTAAATTAGGGGCGGTTTTTATAACCGCCTCAAAATAGTTATTTAGAGGCGGTTATATATAACCGCCGCTAAGTATATGTCGCTAAACAATTAATTTTTTGTAGTGACAGTCGGACTCTAGTAGTCCGTCTCTCGTCAAATAGTCCGTTTCTATTATATATTTTTTTAAAAAATATTAAAGATCCGGCTAAAAAGAATAAAAAAACAAGAAAATGACCGAGAATGGAAGTATGACTTTTCCACAAAAAAAAAAAAAAAAACTCTAAATATGCTTTTTTTTTTTTTTTTTTTTGCGAAGTACTTGACAGTCGGACTACTTTTGTCCGACTCTTATAATAGTCGGGCTCAAGTAGTCCGACTCTTGTGGGTAAGTTCCGTAATTCTGACCCTCTTCTCGTTCTTTTTTTTTTTTTTACGGTAACAAATAGTTATTCCGTCCCTCTTCTCGTTGTTTTTTTTTTAACGGTAAAAAAAAATTGCACAAACAAATTATATGATCTTATTCAATGTAGAAGACAATGTTGTACAAATGTTAGTTATTGATAACTGTCATGTTAAAAATATCTATCGTGGTCGGCTAAATATTACATTCGTGACAATTTATACCGTGAACTTAACCGTTTAAATAATATAGAATGAACTATTGATCAATTTATATTTTTCATTATTATTGTCTAATAAATTTTTTTACTTACTAAATTATCATACAATTAATCATAACTAATCAATGCAATGATTATATAATAATTATATGTATTTGATTATGGTGCATATTATTATACAATTGCTCACTATACTATTGACGTATTAAATTTAATTCCATATTTTTTTTTAATGTTTGGTGAAAAACTGGAGAACATCTCTTGTGTGCAATAGACGGTCTCCCCCAAGGTCGCTTTTCCTTGGTTGGGATCCAATCCCATGAAGGGCTGTCCATAATAGGCCTCGCGGGAGAATCCACCCTTCAATACTCGGCGTCCCTCACTTTACGTGAGATTTTGACCTGATTAAAACCCCGAAAAACTGTATGCCATTTTAAGCCCTAGGGAGAAACACTTTGCTTGAGCGGAAGAGGCGTATAGGCTCATCATTGACGCGTAGTTAGTGCTTTCTGTGCCGGCACAGAGAGCTCTGTTCGACGAGGAGCTGAAAATGAATCCGAAATTTTGAAGCGGGTCGGAGACTATGTGTCCCTACTGCTACTATGTGTACGAGTATCCTATAGTTTTCAGAGAGTGTTGCATGAGGTGTTGGAATGAGAAATGCAGAAGCCAGCGGATGTGGTGTCTATGTGCAGGGTTTGTGCAGATCAGGGTTGAAGGTTGCGGTGGAAATGGCAGTGATATGGAGACTGATGGTGGCAATGTGGTTCGGAAGAAGCAGAAAATTGTGGCAAAGAGCACAAAGAAGATGATGGGTAAGGGGGTACGGTGAGAATTAAGGTGATTAATGCTGCTCCATTGGAGAGTACTGCTGATGATAGAGCCTCTGATCTGCAACCGATTACACTGGGGTAGAATAAGAGTTGATCAACAGAAAGTTGTAGTTTTTTTAGGAAGGTAGATGATATTTGTGTTGGTTTTCACCCCGTTTTTGAATAGAATTGAATCCTATGATTTCGAGTTGTGATTAGATAGGTCCTAAATCCCATTCTTGTTGTTTTGGAGTCTTTCTGATATTTAGAATGCAGGTTACAGCAGAGAATTAATTAAAAGTATGGTTCACATGTTAGGGGATTAAGCTTAGCTTTCAGTAATTTTATATAATGAAACAATATATGTCTGTCAAATTATTACATCTTAGGCAGTGGGGCTGATATGATGCGGACCTCATGTGAAACATGCGAACTAAGGGTTGTCCTTGGGGTCTGGGCCGGATTTTAGGGAGTGCAAGACGTGCGACCGCACAGGGCCCCGAAATTTTGGGGGCCCCTAGTCCAGCGCTCGCCTAATAGTTAGTATATGTATTTGTGATTATATTGGCTCAAAATTAGGTTTTTTTGCATTTTTCTCTTTGCAGTTTTTCTTCAATTCGCAGTTTATTTATACTTTGATAGGGCCTCACTTAGTTATTAGCACAGGGCCCTGCAAATCATAAAACCGGCCCTGCTTGGGGTTGAGCGAGTTGGGAATTCAGGTTGGTTAGGCATGAGCTCAAAGTTGGACTCGAGAGACTCAGATCAACCAAAAGCCATCTAAAGAAGTGGAGGTCAATAAGTCATGTCGGTTTCCAGTCCTAGGGTTGGTGATGACCTGGGCTGGCTATGACATAGGAAGCGGAGGCCATGAATGTGCTTCGTCGGTGGGGTCGGCTTCTCAGGCCAACCTCCGGGCAAGTCCACATGTCAGTTAGACAAAGACTGAGTTTTGTAGGGCGCTATTAACGGGGAAGTGGTTAGAGAAGCTAGTTTAAATAGTGGATTCTTCATTTTTTTTAATGAATGCTCTTTGTCCTATTCTAACATGCATTCTTGTAATACATGAGCAATTACACAATTGTTCTTGTGTTTTCTTTGTATTCTTTGGTTCTTGTTTGACATTTGAAATCGGTTAATAATGACCTCGTTTTAATTTATTCCATCAATATAATAGTCATAAATAAAAAAAAGATTCAATAAAGTCATACAATCTATATTATATTGGAATCATTAATTATTGTCTTTATATTTCTATTTATATTGAGAAAATTCTATTTATATTAAAAATGAAAATGATAGTTAAAATTTTTGGTACAAAATCATTTAAAGGGTTAATTAATTGTCTCCACAATATATATGGTAATTATAAGGGTGTATTATCATTTTTAATTTACTCATTTAGAATTCATTAAATTAAATGATAATTAGAGTTAATTACAATAGTCTAAGGGCAATTTTGTCCAACAAATTACATTAAGAGTAATTTTACATAATAAAAACACAACACACAACATACATTTGAAGTATAATGCGTACATTTTTTTTTTTAGAAGAAGAACTTAATGCATTAAATTAGAATAAGACAATCAACAAGAAACGAAGGAGGGGAATTAAACCATTCCCCGCAACCTGACTCAGAAATAGCTTCCCGAGCAATAGTGTGGGCATCACGATTCGCAGATCGCTTAGCAAAACGCAATTCAACCCCACTAATCGTGGATGCCAAATTCTTTACATCGTCAATAATAAAACCAAAATTAGAATAAAAAGATTCAGAACATAAAGCAAAATAAACTAGTTGGGAGTCTGTCTAAACATCAATATCTCCCAGTCCCGTGCCCTTCAACCAACTCAGGGCCTCGCGAATACAGACAACTTCGACTTCCTTTACTGGGTAATTTTCCATAACATGCATGCTCTTCGCCGCCAAAAATCGGCCATCCTCATAACGCAACACCCATCCAAATCCCATGATATAATGCGTACTTTTTTAATGCACAAAAGGGATGAAAATAAAGGACATATATATAACCTGAATTGAAACATACATATAATACATTTAGATGGCGTTTGACAATGGCGAAGCCAGGATTGTAATTTAGTGGTGTCAATGCACTAATTTAATACAAAATATTTTTTTTTTTAATGACATAGAAACACAAATACAAATTACATTTATTGATAAATATCTTTATTTATTGCGCACTGTACTATTTAACTAATCAAGTGTTGTTTTTCATTTAAAATACTTCCCATCCATCTATTACATAGATAACTAACAACAAAAAAAATTACTTTTAATTCTAGGAACATGGTCCCTTGCTCCATGGGTAAGAATTAGTCTTGCAAAATTAGGATTACATAATTACAAAAAAATTACTTTTAATTAACTAAATATATAATTATTGATAACTATAATCTTTAATTATAGTTTAAAATAAAAATAACACTTTAATTAGCTTATATAGTAATTATATATAAATATAGATAATTCATAATTCTTACTTTAATTTCTATATACATGTGCAATTAAGACGTACAACTGAATAAGACAAATTTTATGAAGGAATATAATTATAATTTTAAAGTCATAATGCATTTCATTTGCCATTAATAAATTAACTCTTTATAGATTTCATACAATAATCATACTAACTTCAAGATAAAATTAATAAAAAGAAAATTAAAGAAGTAATTAACACCTATAAACTTCTACCTTCTTAATCTAATCTAATATAAAATTTAATAATGTTATAGAAGAAATTAAGATACTCTAAAGTAAAGAGTTGTATTCCTAATTTTACAACCTAGTTGCTATTGTAATATGAGATAATATAACTGAGGAAAATGCTATTTAAAAAAAAAACGAATTTTACAATTCCTCAATTTTATAATTTTTTATAATTATGTTTGGAGTATTATAATTTTTTATTTATATGTTGACCCCAATTATATATATTTGAGTGGTGTCAATTTTAACCTTTCTCAAAAAAAAAAATATAGGTAATAAGTTAAAATTTTTTAGTGGTGTCAAATTGTCAATTGACACCTCTCCTTAATGTGGCTCGCTATTGGCGTTTGGTACTTTCTCATCAATTAAATTCCTTAGAAAATATTTTCAAAGAATGTATTTGTTGAGAATAAGTGAATAACTGCGCTAAAAATTAATTAAGATGTTTGGTTTGTTTAAGCATTCCTATGAAAATTTTAAAATCTCTAATATATCATTTCTATATACAAATATTAAAACGAAAAAACATAATGAATAATTAAGAATTTAATAAATTACTTGTAAATAATAAACCATATGCCAAAAGATTCCAATAGGCAACAATAATATTCAAAATTCAAAAGCATTGCATGGCAACTATTACATGATTGCACCGTTACGGCCAGACATGCCTAGAGGCATATTTGGGTGCGGTGTAATCATATAATAAGTGCAGTGTAATCCTTTAAAAGTCCATAGGTTCAAAAGTTAAGGTCAATTGGCACATGATTATGGAGGTATGTATATTGTTGTAATAATTTTTTTTTTCTTTTTTTCTTTTCCAACTTGTAGATTGCAGCATGAACCAGGTTTGTTCTCCCTATTTTGATCCCGATTTCGATAGCCTACCGGAGAGGATACATGGCCCAGAGTAAGTCATCATACCACTAAATATTACAAAAGATTAGACATTTCCAGATATCACAATAATTTTTTTATATCTTTTATATTACTTAATGAAAGACATAAGTATAGTTTCCAATATATTAATAATTAACATTTTAATAAAGAAAGAGAAAATGAAAATTGTGATTATTTTATATTTGCCAATTAAAAAATAGATAATGAATACCAAAAAAAATTAAAAGGATTATCATTCAATTATTTGAAGGTTATACAATAACTTTTTCAATATTATTTTCTTAAATTTTACTTGTAGTAAAAATTTGATAACCTTAATTTATTGTTTCTCAATATCTTGCAGATGTAGAATTACCATTGACAATGATAGTTTATAAGATTGCACTATTGTTAAGGTAAATTTTCTTTAACGATGTCAAAAGTTAGATTTAAAGGCCGCAAAAACCGGCGGATAGGTAAGTTTTTATGTGCAGGGTTTGTGCAGATCAGGGTTGAAGGTTGCGGATGGTGGGAATGTGGTTCGGAAGAAGCAGAAAATGGTGGCAAAGAGCACAAAGAAGATGATGGGTAATGGGGGGTGAGAATTAAGGTGATTAATGCTCCATTGGCGAGTAATGCTGATGATAGAGCCTCTGCAACCGATTACACTGGGGTACAATCAGAGTTGATCAATGGAAAGTTGTAATTTTTTGAGGAAGGTAGATGATATTTGTGTTGGTTTCCACTCCGGTTTTGATTAGAATTGAATCCTATGATTTCGAGTTGTGATTAGATAGGTCCTAAATCCCATTCTTGTTGTTTTGGAGTCTTTTTTATATTTAGAATGCAAGTTAGAGCAAAGAATTAATTAAAAGTATGGTTCACATGTTAGGGGATTATGCTTAGCTTTCAGTAATTTTATTCAGTGAAAAATATATATGGCTCACAATACTAAGCCTACTCAAGTGGACCTCGAGGTTGCCAATCAAGTTGAAGGGAATTTAGAGGCCTACCTAGGATCCAAAGCAGAGAGCCAACAACACAATTTGAGTGAATGAGTACCTGAAGACTGACCCTAGCCTCAGGGTTAGAGAAGCTAGTTTAAATAGTGAATTCTGCATTCTCTTCTAATGAATGCTCTTTGTCCTATTCTAACATGCATTCTTGTAATACATGAGCAATTACACACTTATTCTTGGGTTTTCTTTGTATTCTTTGATTCTTGTTTGACATTTGAAATCGGTTATTAATGACCTCGTTTTAATTTATTCCATCAATATAATAATCATAAATGAAAAAAGATTCGATAATAAAGTCATACAATCTATATTATATTGGAATCATTAATTATTGTCTTTATTTTCTATTTATATTGAGAAAATTCTATTCTATTTATATTAAAAATGAAAATGATAGTTACAATTTTTGGTACAAAATCATTTAAAGGGTTAATTAATTGTCTCAACAATATATATGGTAATTATAAGGGTGTATTATCATTTTTAATTTACTCGTTCAGAATTCATTAAATGATAATAGAGTTAATTACAATAGTCTAAGGGCAATTTTGTCCAACAAATTATAATAAGAATAATTTTATATAATAAACACACTACACACAACATTTGAAGTATAATGCGTATTTTTTTAATGCACAAAAACGGATGAAAATCAAGGACATATATATAACCTGAATTGAAGCATACATATAATACAACTAGATGCATGGCATTTGACCGTGGCGGGAGCAGGATTGTAATTTAGTGGTGTCAATACAGTAATTTAGTACAAACTATTATTTTTAATGACATAGAAACACAAATATAAATTACATTTTTTGATAAATATCTTTATTTATTGCGCACCGTACTATTTAACTAATCAAATGTTGTTTTTCGTTTAAAATACTTCTCCATCTATAACATACATAACTACCAACAAAAAATTACTTTTAATTCTAGGAACATGGTCCCTTGCCCCTTGGGCAAGAATTAGTCCTGCATAATTAGGATTACCTAAGTACAAAAAAAATTACTTTTAATTAACTACATATATAATTATTGATAACTCTAATCTTTAATTATAGTTTAAAATAAAAATAACACTTTAGCTTATATAGTTATTATATATAAATATAGATAATTCATAATTCTTACTTTAAATTCTATATACATGTGCAATTAAGACGTAGAACTGAATAAGGCAAATTTTAAGAAGGAACATAATTATATTTTTAAAGTCATAATGCATTCCATTTGCCATTTCTAAATTAACTCTTTATATGAGATACTCTAAAGTAAAGAGTTGTATTCCTAATTTTTGAACCTAGTTGCTATTGTAATATGAGATAATACAACTGAGGAATATGCTAATTTTTTTTTTAAAAAAAATAGGAATTTTAAGCTCTAAGATCGATCATAATTCACAGTTCTCCTCCTCAAATTAAGGTAAAATGAGGAGGAAAACTGCGAATTTTGATTGATCTTTGGACTTAAATCCATTCGTTCATGCTCAAATTGGATTTTAAATTGAAAATGACGAAAATACCCTTAACAATTTTTTATTTTTGCATATATTAAACGGATGGGTGACCGACGCGATGAATTTCGACACTAAAATAATAGTCGTGGTTGAAAATTGGTACTAAAACAATAGTCGTGGTACCAAAATTGGTAGAAATTAAACATGTGGACCAAAATTGTCATTTTGCTAATATTCGTGGGACCAAAATTGGTATTTGCTCAATTATTATATAATCATTGCATTGATTAGTTATGATTAATGATTAATTGTATGATAATTTAGTAAGTAAATAAAAATCATTAGACAATAATAAAGAATGTAATATTTAGCCGACCACGGATAGATATTTTTAACATGACAGTTACCAATAACTAACATTTGTACAACATTGTCTTCTACATTGAATAAGATCACATCATCTGTTTGTGCAATTTGAAAATGCGACGTAATTTCTTTCCATTGTTCGGTGAACCATACATGCTGAGAGTTGATTTCAATTTTTCTATGTCCTACTATGATTTTCAGAGGCTCATTGAAGACGTCTACGATATTAAGGAATCGAGATAATCTCGTAGGCTACCAATGTGGAAAAAAAATTTAGTCAAATAAAGATAATGTTGAAAGTAGTATAAGCTATAGTGTATGATCTTACTTATTGCGGAACGTGTAGATAATTTTACATAGAGAAAATGGCATTCATTTAGTTGATAAAATGAAAAATGTGGTGGTAGAGCGGACATTGCGTTGACCCGTATTTGGTCTAGCACACAAAATGAAGGATTATTTAATATTTGTAGTAAAATATATAATTTGTATATGATAATTTATTGTTTGATGTTACCGTTTTCACAAAGACGTGAAGTTAGGTATTGGCCCTGACAATTGCGCTCTGTTTTATTTTTATTGCCGTTGGTGCCGAAGAGAAACGTTTCTAAAGTAAAAAATCAATATGTCTAAATATAACAACATCTCCAAGATTTAAACCATTATCTGTCATGAAATCAAAAGTTCTCATAGTGAAGTGCATGTTTTCAACGGAGACTTCTATTCAAGTGATATGGAGACTGATGGTGGGAATGTGGTTCGGAAGAAGCAGAAAATGGTGGCAAAGAGCACAAAGAAGATGATGGGTAAGGGGGGTGAGAATTAAGGTGATTAATGCTACTCCATTGGAGAGTAGTGCTGAAGATAGAGCCTCTGCAACCGATTACACTGGGGTAGAACCAGAGTTGATCAACGGAAAGTTGGAGTTTGTTTAGGAAGATAGATGATATTTGTGTTGGTTTCCACCCCGGTTTTGATTAGAATAAGATTTCGAGTTGTGATTAGATAGGTCCTATGGCTAACCCCATCCCAGCAAATCCCTTCTCTTTCTAATCTAGGTGGGTTTTTTATTATTATTTAATGCCATGTGTATTTTCAAGGGGAGAGAGAATTGCTAAATTAGAAATAGGAGAGAGAATGAGAAAAAGAAGAAAAAGCATGCCCAAATCTGACAAAGGCTATTGCACGGCAGCTTTGTGTACTTTTTTTTCATTTCTTATTAGTTACGGAGTATTTATTATGTTATTTGGTTATTATATTTATTATATAATATAAATGTGGACCACTTTTGAGAGTGAGAGAATATTGCAGGAATGTAGAAAAATTTGTAAATTTTATGATGTATAAGTGGGACCCATTTTAGAAAGTGAGAGAAATTTCTGGTTAATTAAAATTATGGGTCACATGTTAGGGGATTAAGCTTAGCTTTCAGTAATTTTATACAATGAAAAAATATATGAATGTTTGGGAAAAAAAATTTTCTTAACCACGAAATTCTTTGGTTATTTGGTTGTCATAGTCTACTTAAAATTAATTGGTGATAAGTAGGTGGACATTAACCATTTAACCACATCCTTCTATGGTAATTAAATCGCAACACCATGTCTCGAATCGAGTAGAGACTGAACTCGGCCAACCCGGTCGATGCTCAGTAAGTACTCATTCTTTTCAAAACTCGAGGCTTGGCCAAGAATATGCCAAACACTCAATTAGATGAGCATGAGTCTTGGCCAAGAAAAGCTAAATCTTTAATATGGGTTTCAACCTCACTCATCAGTCATCATCGAAAAAGAAAAGCCCCTTTTTGGCAAAACCCTAGCCTTGGTAACATATAAGCTACGCCTTCCCTTATTGGCAAAGCCCAAGTTTCCAAGTGTAGAGATTGAAGGCAGAGGGGTCAACCCAATCTTGAGACAGACGCTATTTGAACCCGTGGCCAATCTTGAATCCACAAATTCCAACCTAAAGGTCATAAAAAGGCACTCGAGGGCTAACCCTTGAAGCCCGACTCAATTTGGAGGTATAGTAGAAGAGATAGCGTTGATTGACCTCAAGTTATCTCTCATCGAGAGGTTTTCAATCGCTTCAAAGGACACCCGAAAGTCGATCTAGAAGTTTTGTTGGTCCCAAGGGGATGGGGTACAAGTCTAGAGGGGGGGTGAATAGACTTGTATAAGATTTTGCAAATCTTTTCAACCTCTCGTGTGTATTGAACTTAGGATGTTTAGGTTTGATACCTCACGAGGTGAAGACAAAGTTTTATGCGCAGCGGAAATGTTATCCCCTTTTAGTTAGCACGAGTTTAAGTTAGTTTGAGAAGTGCGTTTATATGCAGTGCAATCGAGAGGTTAGCGAGAGATAAAAGCAGTAAGTAAATGCAAGAGAGATTTTTAAGTGGTTCGGCCAACCCGCCTACGTCCACTCTTCTTCCAGAAACTCCCTGGAAAGATTGCACTAAAAAAAAACTTCCCTTTTTTTTAGTACAATATCGAGCGCTTGAGCTTTGATCACGAAGCCCGCCTCAAGCCTCAGGTTTTTCGCCCCGCTTCTTGTTACTCCACCTCTCGAGCACTTGACCTTTGATCACCAAGCCCGCGTCAAGCCTCAGGATNTAGATAGGTCCTATGGCTAACCCCATCCCAGCAAATCCCTTCTCTTTCTAATCTAGGTGGGTTTTTTATTATTATTTAATGCCATGTGTATTTTCAAGGGGAGAGAGAATTGCTAAATTAGAAATAGGAGAGAGAATGAGAAAAAGAAGAAAAAGCATGCCCAAATCTGACAAAGGCTATTGCACGGCAGCTTTGTGTACTTTTTTTTCATTTCTTATTAGTTACGGAGTATTTATTATGTTATTTGGTTATTATATTTATTATATAATATAAATGTGGACCACTTTTGAGAGTGAGAGAATATTGCAGGAATGTAGAAAAATTTGTAAATTTTATGATGTATAAGTGGGACCCATTTTAGAAAGTGAGAGAAATTTCTGGTTAATTAAAATTATGGGTCACATGTTAGGGGATTAAGCTTAGCTTTCAGTAATTTTATACAATGAAAAAATATATGAATGTTTGGGAAAAAAAATTTTCTTAACCACGAAATTCTTTGGTTATTTGGTTGTCATAGTCTACTTAAAATTAATTGGTGATAAGTAGGTGGACATTAACCATTTAACCACATCCTTCTATGGTAATTAAATCGCAACACCATGTCTCGAATCGAGTAGAGACTGAACTCGGCCAACCCGGTCGATGCTCAGTAAGTACTCATTCTTTTCAAAACTCGAGGCTTGGCCAAGAATATGCCAAACACTCAATTAGATGAGCATGAGTCTTGGCCAAGAAAAGCTAAATCTTTAATATGGGTTTCAACCTCACTCATCAGTCATCATCGAAAAAGAAAAGCCCCTTTTTGGCAAAACCCTAGCCTTGGTAACATATAAGCTACGCCTTCCCTTATTGGCAAAGCCCAAGTTTCCAAGTGTAGAGATTGAAGGCAGAGGGGTCAACCCAATCTTGAGACAGACGCTATTTGAACCCGTGGCCAATCTTGAATCCACAAATTCCAACCTAAAGGTCATAAAAAGGCACTCGAGGGCTAACCCTTGAAGCCCGACTCAATTTGGAGGTATAGTAGAAGAGATAGCGTTGATTGACCTCAAGTTATCTCTCATCGAGAGGTTTTCAATCGCTTCAAAGGACACCCGAAAGTCGATCTAGAAGTTTTGTTGGTCCCAAGGGGATGGGGTACAAGTCTAGAGGGGGGGTGAATAGACTTGTATAAGATTTTGCAAATCTTTTCAACCTCTCGTGTGTATTGAACTTAGGATGTTTAGGTTTGATACCTCACGAGGTGAAGACAAAGTTTTATGCGCAGCGGAAATGTTATCCCCTTTTAGTTAGCACGAGTTTAAGTTAGTTTGAGAAGTGCGTTTATATGCAGTGCAATCGAGAGGTTAGCGAGAGATAAAAGCAGTAAGTAAATGCAAGAGAGATTTTTAAGTGGTTCGGCCAACCCGCCTACGTCCACTCTTCTTCCAGAAACTCCCTGGAAAGATTGCACTAAAAAAAAACTTCCCTTTTTTTTAGTACAATATCGAGCGCTTGAGCTTTGATCACGAAGCCCGCCTCAAGCCTCAGGTTTTTCGCCCCGCTTCTTGTTACTCCACCTCTCGAGCACTGGACCTTTGATCACCAAGCCCGCGTCAAGCCTCAGGTTTCTTTCGCTCGGACAGCAGCCAGGTTACTCCGCCTCTCCTCAGGTTTTTCTCCCCGCTTCCAGTTACTCCACCTCTCGAGCACTTGACCTTTCATCACCAAGCCCGCGTCAAGCCTCAGGTTTCTTTCGCTCGGACAGCAGCCAGGTTACTCCGCCTCTCCTCAGGTTTTTCTCCCCGCTTCCAGTTACTCCACCTCTCGAGCACTTGACCTTTCATCACCAAGCCCGCGTCAAGCCTCAGGTTTCTTTCGCTCGGACAGCAGCCAGGTTACTCCGCCTCTCCTCAGGTTTTTCTCCCCGCTTCCAGTTACTCCACCTCTCGAGCACTTGACCTTTGATCACCAAGCCCGCGTCAAGCCTCAGGATCTTCACAAAACAGCTCCCAGGTTACTCCACCTCTCCAAGGTCTTTCTCCCCGCTTCCAGCTACTCCACCTCTCGAGCAGTTGACCTTTGATCACCAAGCCCGCGTCAAGCCTCAGGTTTCTTTCACTCGGACAGCTGCCAGGTTACTCCACCTCTCTTGCTTAATCCAAAGCAAGGTGTTTTTGGTTGTCACAGTTGAATGTAACAGACTCCAATCTGACCACAAGCTATCGTTGAATCAACTTAGATGTAGTACAGCTTCGGTCACCTTCTAGATGTATAACAGTTTAAGCTTTGTAACTCTCTTAAACACTAAGATGTGTTTTTTCGCTGTTTTGAATATCAGGATGATATTCCAAATTTAAGTACTTGCACTTGAACGTTTTAGACGGACACTTCTTTTTAAAAATCGAACCTTTTTGTGTCTTCACATCCTTATATATTAGAGTAGAGGAATAATTCCGTTGGAGGGAAAATTATTCCGTTTGAAATTTGTTTCCCATGCTGATAATGGGTCTTGCATATTTTCAGCATATTTTCTGGAGTGGTTGTCTTGTAACTTGAACCTCTTTGTCTTGTAGTGAATATTCCATAGTTCACTTTCTTGAGTCCATGCTCCACTTTCGTCTTTTGGTAAAAGTTACTCTTTTTATATTCCCATTATTCCTTGTTTGTAGGGAATCAGACCACTTCAGCATTGGTGCACCTTTTGACCGTTTGGGGTGGAAATCTGACGTGTCATCCATTTCCGCCCATTTTGAAATATTCACGTTCGGCACCTCTTCATTATTCTATCTCCATGATATTCTTCTTTTCCAAACNTCCGAGTTGAGCTCAAGTTACCCGGTTGTATTTTCGCTCTTGGTTTACTTGTCGAACTTACAGCGTTTTGCCTATGCATCGAGACTTGGGGATTTCTACTTAACAGTTGGTATCATCAAAACCTATTACATGATGTTCCTAACAAGTTTAACCTTGAGGTGATAGCCGTGTTAGATCCTGAGGTGGCGCCTCCTGTTGACCCTGAGGTTGGCAATCAAATTAAAGCGCACCCAGAGACCAACCTTGAATTCAGATGACCCCGAGGTGATAATCATGTTAGATCTCAAGATGATTCCCATTGACCTCGAGGTCGCCGATCAAATTAGAGGGAACTTAGAATTGACATTGGCTTGGAGATTAAGGTGATATCATTGATCCTAAGCCACCTCTTGTCAACCCTAAGATCATCAATCAAAGCAAAGGGAGCTTGACGACTGATCCCAAGTCAAAGGCCACCCCTAAAATCGAGGTGATAGCCACAATCCTGAGCCTACTCAAGTCGACCTCGAGGTTGCCAATCAAGTTAAAGGGAATGTAGAGGCCTACCTAGGATCCAAAGTCGAGAGCCCACAACACAATTTGAGTGAATGAGTACGTGATGACTGACCCTAGCCTCGGGGCTAGAGTGTCGACATTATGTGACCATGAGTCACCTCCCATTGACCTTGAGGCTGCCATCCCAATCCAAGGGAGCCCGAATGCTAACACCAAAACCAAAGCCAAGGTGATAACATTTTTCAATCCCGGGTTGTCTCCCGCCAAACCTAGGGACATTAAGAATTAATTACTCCATTTCACTGTCAAACTATTACATCTTAGGGAGTGGGGGCCCGATATGATGCGGACCTCATGTGAAGCATGCGAACTAAGGGTTGACCGAGTTGGGAATTCATGTTGGATAGGCATGAGCTCAAAGATGTACTCAAGAAACTCAGGATCAACCTAAAGCTATCTAATGAAGTGGAGGTCATGTCGGCTTGCAGTCCTAGGGTTGGTGATGACCTGAGCTAGCTATGACATAAGAAGCGGATGCCATGAATGTGCTTCGTCGGTGGGGTCGGCTTCTCAGGCCAACCTCTGGGGCAGTCGACATGTCAGTTAGACAAAGACTGAGTTTTACAGGGCACTCTATTCACGGGGAAGTGGTTAGAGAAGCTAGTTTAAATAGTGGATTCTTCATTTTCTTTTAATGAATGCTCTTTGTCCTATTCTAACATGTATTCTTGTAATACATGAGCAATTACACAATTATTTTTGTGTTTTCTTTGTATTCTTTGGTTCTTGTTTGACATTTGAAATCGGTTAATAATGACCTGGTTTTAATTTATTTCATCAATATAATAATCATAAATGATAAAAGATTCGATAAAGTCATATAATCTATTTTATATTGGAATCATTAATTATTGTCTTTATATTTCTATTTATATTGAGAAAATTCTATTTATATTAAAAATGAAAATGATAGTTATAATTGTTCGTACAAAATCATTTAAAGGGTTATTTAATTCTCTCCACAATATATATGGTAATTACAAGGGTCTATTATCATTTTTAATTTACTCATTTAGAATTCATTAAATAATAATAGAGTTAATTACAATAGTCTAAGGGCAATTTTTTCCAACAAATTACAATAAGAGTAATTTTATATAGGAATAAGGTTCAAATTAGCCATTGAACGTAACCTCAAAGTGCAATTAGACCACTGAACGAAAAAAAAAAAGTGTAATTAGGCCACTCAACACTCCAAATGCATGCAATTTTACCTGATAGCAGGTTACCTTCTATTTCATCAGGTTGTCTGCTTACATGGATGTTTAAGTTGGCATTTTACAATATTTTTTTAATACTAAACTTTAAAAATAAAAATAAAATAAATAAAAAATTTTAAAATTTAATTAAAAAAAAAAAGACAAACAAACAAGCAGGCATTGTATTTTTAATTTTTTCAATTAATTTTTTTTTTTTTAAAAAAAACACAAGGTAGCAGGCATTTAATTTTTATTTTTTATTTTTAATGTTATTATTATTAAGAAATTATTTTAAAATGCCAATTCACCATCCACATAAGCATGCAACCAGCTAATGAAATGATAGGAAACCTGCTATGCGGTGAAATTGCATGTATTTGGAGTGTTGAGTGGCACAATTACACTTTTTTTTCGTTCAGTGGCCTAATTGCACTTTCAGGTTATGTCTAGTGGCCAATTTGTACTTTATTCCTGTTATATAATAAAAATACAACACATATACAAAACCTAAATTGAAACTGTAAGTGCACAAATGATGCACATTAGTGTTGGCTAAATCATTTGACAAACCTTAGGTTATTTTAATTGTCTTAGTATAAGTTGGTCCATATATTAGTTTGACTATTTCAAAGTTCACAGTGTTCTTGGATCATAACTTGCGAACTTTGGATCTGCTGCAACGCTCCCAGCGAATTTTTCTAACAATAATCAATTTTATTTTAGCAAGTCTTGTGGTTGGTTTTTAAATGAATGGACAGCATTTTTCTGAGGAGATTATCAAGCATATTGTTGGGAGACTTTGTTACATGGCTTTACTATATAAGGAAGCAGTTTTGAAGCTTTAATTAGCAGCTTAGAAGTGAGAAATTTGAACAACATTAATCTGAAGAGTTTTTTGACAGTGTGTCAGCTTAATCCGTGTTCTTATTACTGGGTTTTGGTTCTATGGCGTGGTGCTGATTCAGACAAGTTGAGCCTGCACAAATCCCTTCCAGTGAAGATGTTTAGAAGATTGTTTGATGAATGTTGATGTAATAAGTTTTGGACCTTGTGTATGAATAGCATTTCATCTCCCTGTAATCTTGGCAAACATCTAGTGGATTGGGCTGTCGTGAGTGCCTCGCAAACGTAGGATTGTAGCTCCGAATTGCGTTATCATTTGCTGTGTCCTGGTTCTATTCATCTTATCTTTTATCTTTTTATGTTTGAATCAATCTAATTAAAGGATAAGATAATCTGTCTTTAAAATCAATTAGAACATTAAGTTTTTCGTACATTCAATACCCACGATTATAATTTTATTTGGTATCAAAGCCCGGGGACTCAAATTACTAGTTTAACCGATCTGGCTTCAAAATCGTGCTTCTTGAACTTACGAGTTCATCTTGTGTTTTTGTTTTTCTCGTTGTGTTTCTGTCTTAATATCTCACTGTGTGTTAAGTACTTTAGAATGGACAAGCACAGACCTCCTCCAGATCTAAAACGGGGACGATTATGCTTACTGAAAAACCCGCACTAGAATGCATCTTCGTGCTTAGGGTGTATGGCGATATGTGTTATCAGGATGGGAGCATCCTACCAAATATGGTGAAAAAGAAGGAGATCCAAAAGTGATAAAACCTGAAGTTGAATGGACTGCCACGGAAGCAACTACAGCAAGCTACAATGCTAAGGCTCTTGATATTATTTTTTCTTTAATTCATGAAAGTCAATTTAATTTGATAACAAGATGTGACACCGCCAAAGAAGCTTGGGAGATTTTAGAAACAACTTACAAAGGTACCACTTCAGTCAAGCAGTCCAACCTCCAACTGGTTTAGAGTGACTTTGAAGATTTGCGTATGAATGAGGATGAAAACATTGTAAGCTTCAATGAGAGAGTTCATGAGATAGCTAATCGTGAAGTCACTCTAGGTGAACCATTTTCACAATAGATGTTAATCAAAAAGGTTCTACGTTCCCTCTTGCCTCGGTTCAGAATGAAGGTAACTGCTATACAAGAACGCCCCGAGTGGGAAAACCAAAACTTGGCTCAGCTAATGGGTAATCTCAAAACCTACGAAATGGAAATATTGACTGACCATTCTAGAAAACAAAAGAATATTGCCTTTACAACTGACGAATAGGGTCCTAAGTCAGATCTAGACGAAATCGAGGATGATGATCCGGTAGTTTTGTTAACCAAACATTTCAATAAAATCTTGAAATAGGTCAAACAAAAGAACAGCTTCCGTGGTAACAAATCCCAAAACTTCAAAGGATCAAATACATCAAAACCTAATTCAACGTCGTCGAATGGATCAAATCACAAACCGGTTGCATCTCGTACAACACAACCATCTGCATTGTGTACAACCCAACCTAGAGAAAGAACAGGTGGTAAAGGCATCCGGTACTACGAGTGTGAAGGTTATAGGCATGTTCAGGCTGAATGTGCCACCTACTTACGAAGAAAAAAATCTATGGCAGCACTAACATGGAGTGACAATGAAGCTGACCCAGAAGCTGAAGCTGATACAGAAGAAGTTTCTGGCAACTTCGATGCGTTCACGGCCAGGATTGCAGCTGATCCAGAAGTTGAAGATGAAGATATAGCTGATTCGGAAGGCTGTGACTACAACTCGGCAGAAGATCTTGAAACTCCTGCTTTTTCTTATGAAACAGAGTATAAGAAGTTGTATCCCAAATTAGAATGTTTACTTAAAGCTATTCATTCTCTGTGTAGTCAAGTAAGGATATTAGAAAAGGCTAGCAAAGTGTACAAAAATCAAATATCCGAAAGAGACCTACTGCTCCAAGCTGTTTCTGAACAAGAAGCCAAGCTAAAACAAGAAGTGATCAAGTTAGCACAAGAACTGGCTACTCTAAAGAAACAGATCCAGATGATGGACACCACATCAACACTTGATGAAATTCTGGACACAGGCCGGCAATCAACTACTAAGTTTGGTCTTGGCTTCACTGGAGACAAACACAAAGGTCAAACTATATTCGTCAAAGCAACTGGACCAGATCCAGAAGATACTCCAGAAACTAGTACAGCAAAGCAAATGAGTTCAACAAGGCACCATCACAACATGGTCCTGAAGTATAAACGTACCTCTAAGCCCTATAACCCTATTTGTCACTATTGCAGGGTTCGAGGACACACCAGACCGGAATGTTACTACTTCTACAGAGATTAGAGGATTGAAAAGTACAAACAGAAATTCATCACTTCATTCACCAAACAGGTCTGGGTAAGAAAGTCTGGCTACATCTTTCATGTGTCCCTCATAACAAAATCTTCAGGTAGAGAGGAAATGTGGTATTTTGATAGTGGTTGTTCTCGCTATATGACAGGAAACATCAACTTCCTAACCGACATCAAAGAAAGCAAAGGTGAACTAACGTTTGGTGATGGTGTTAAGGGAAAAATCACTGGAGTAGGCACGCTAAATGTTGCAAGATTACCTAAACTCAAAAGAGTACTACTTGTCAACGGATTACAGGCGAACCTCATCAGCATAAGTGATAAGTGCTTATTTGTCTATATTTTCCCTCCTTTCACTAAGTCATTTTGTTTATACATCATTCTAATTTTCATGATAATTAGTGCTTATTTGAGTTATTTTGCAAGGAGTATGAGTTGGAAAGCATTGGAAGCAAAGACAGTGATTTTCATGCATTTTGGATGCATTTGGAGTCAATGGGAGTCAAGGAGAAGCTATGGAGATGAGTGCAACACTTCCAAGGGAGCCTAAGAGTTGTATTTTCAATAGTATTGGTCATTTGGGCAAACCAAAACAAAAGAGAAGCAAAAGGTCAAGGTGTTGAAATTTCTGCACATCGACGTCTTAGTGGTTGGACGATATCTCGGCCTATAAAAATCTATATTGAGTGATTCTTGTACCATTGGAAAGAAGACTTCAAGAGCTACAACTGTGCCAGAAATACAAATTTCGTAATTCTGAACGGAAAATGGTGAAAAACAGCCTAGAAGTCAAAGCAGCTGCACAGAGTTCGGAAATGCAATTTCTGGAGAGGATGCATCCGGCCGAATGCTAGGCCGGAGGTTTTAGGCAGAATTACAGTGCAAAATGCAGTTTTTAGAGAGGAGGCATCCGGCCAGATGGTCGGTCAGAGGCACCTGCTCTACTCACTATTTAAGCTCATTTTGAGCATTTTGAACTCGGTTTTGACCCATGGTTGAACCCTAGACACTCCCATTCACTTCCTTTCATATTTTTAGGTTAAATTAGGCTTAGATCTATGTTTTTTAACACATTTGGAGCTTGTAATCTTGGATTTGAAGCTTGGATTTCAAGATTCTTCCACCCATTTCAATAGAGAAACTTTCTTTCCCTTATCTCTTTTCTTTATCAAGATTTATGTTTATTACTTCTGCTTTTGTGTTCTTTATGCTATTTAATCATGAGTAGTTAGTTTATGGGCTTTAGTTAGGGTTGTATTATCTATTTTGATGCTTAGCTTGTGATTATTGTGAAAAAGGGGAAGAAACCCATTTAGGGTTCTTGAGTTTGAATTGGGTTTATTTCTATCTTTCAATGATTAGTGTACAATGATTGTTGTTTGTCTTTGGAAAGTCTTCCATCTCAATGAGAATTGGATGGGAGACTTGAGCCAACCCAATCTCAAACCCATTTTCTCTTCTATGGAAATATGGGTAGATTTTGGGCTAAATAGTTTTTGTTCTTCAAGAATTTGGGTTGATACACCATGGAAATGGGACAACCCTTGTTCTAATCCTTGTGAAAATTTGGATTCTTTAGTGCTTGCCTTAAGAACCTAGGGCTAATGTTCTTCCCACAAACTTAAGTGTTAAAGCATCTAGATGGTAATGCCCCTAACTTGAGTCCTATTTCTTAATTTTGTATTTATCTATTGTTTATATGTGTTTGTTCTACATTGTTGTCATTTGCTTAGCTTATTGTTGATTTCCTTGTGCTAGTGCCTAGTTTTGTAATTGCATATTGCGTGCCATAACCCACAATCCTTAGCGGAACGACATTTCACACCCTACACTCACCGTCACTCATTTTTGCTACACGTCAATAAGTCAACTTTGCGCTCAAAATTAGAATGTTAACTTCACAAAAGATAGTTGCAACATTCTAGATAGGCAAAAGCAATACATCATGGAAGGTAAGCGTTCTTCTGATAATTGCTACATTCTGACTAATGATGTTATGTGCTGCAGGTCCAGTTTGAATGAAGCTGAGCTTTGGCATCAAAAGTTAAGACACCTAAACTATCATTCTCTTGACAAGTTAATTAAAACTCAAGCAGTGATCGGACTACCAAACATGAAATCTGAATCAGAAAGCATTTGCAGTTCATGTCAGGCAGGGAAACAAACAAAGACGACTCATCCAGCTCTAAAGAAAATCAATACCAAATACTGCCTGGAGCTGATCCACATGGATCTTATGGGTCCTACACAAACAAAAAGTATTGGAGGTAAAAAGTATATTTTAGTATGTGTTGATGACTACTCACGATTTTCTTAGGTAATATTTCTCAGGGAAAAATCAGAAACCTTCGAAGCTTTTAAAACTTTGGCTCTCAAGCTTAAGGAAACAAAAAATGAACCAATTGTTCGAATCCGGAGTGATCACGGACGTGAATTCGTCAATAGTTTATTTGATGGTTTCTGTCACAAGTATGGTATTACTCATGAATATTCAGCACCGAAAACACCTCAACAAAATGGAGTGATGGAACGCAAAAATCGGACTATCCAAGAGATGGGAAGAGTGTTACTCAATGCAAAATCCATACCAAGGAAATTTTAGGCTGAAGTAGTCCATACCTCATGCCACACTATCAACATAGTCTATCTTCGTCCTGGCACAAACAAAACTCCGTATGAAATTTGGAAAGGTAAGAAGCCGAATCTTAAATACTTTCACATATTTGGTTCACGATGTTTTATTTTGAAGGATAGAACTACCACGGCAAAATTTGAACCAAAGAGTAACGAAGGTATATTTCTCGGTTATTCATACAACAGTCATGCCTATCGGGTATACAACAAAGTCACAAAGGTCATCATGGAATCTGCAAATGTCGTGGTGGACGATCTACCAGATGATGTGTTTGAAATACCACGATTCAGAATAGATTACTCAACAAATAATCCAGAAACTCCTGCAAATAATCCAGAACCTTCTGCAGATAATCCAAAGTCTTCTACAAATAATCCAGAATCTCCAACAAAGAATTCAAAATGTCCTTCGAGTACATCAGACTCATTGGCAAGTAGGCCAAGTTATCCAGACGCAGCATTAGAACAATCCACACCTGATCCAGGAACGATTTAAATATATAATCCAGCCTCTAGACTAGATGCACCGACACGCACTCAAAAGAATCATCCAGTACAGAACATCATTGGAGATCCAAACTCTGGAGTTCGGACTAGGGGAAAGAAACGTGATTACAGTGAACTTGCAGGGTACGAGTGCTACACCTCAAAAATTGAACCAAAGAATGTGAAGGAAGCTCTAACCGATGAACACTGGATCAAAGCTATGTAGGAAAAACTCCGAAAAGCTGAAAGAAAAAATATCATCAGGGGTATTGGTATTTGGTACCTTCCAGTCCTTATTCTTTAGTTGGTATTTTCTCAATACCTGTATATAGGATATTTTTGTTGTTAATTTTCCTAATTGTTTTTTGTGTTTCTCGTGTGCTATGTATGCTTTCTTGAAATGTGCCTAAGTTGATGTTTTCTTGATTCTATCTGTGTTTTTATTTTCTAGGGATCTATGTGTTTCTCTGAATTGATTACTATTCTTTTTGTGGCTTTGTGTTATCTGTTTGGTCCGGTCATGACCGTATGTGACTTTGTGTGTGTGTTTTCTGTGCTATCCGTTATGAATCTATGCCTAAACATGCTTTATCTGAATATGTTTACTGATTTATGTGCTAATCTTCCTGCTTTGTTTGACCCTATTAACAATATCAGTGCTTTTTATATTAATTGTTGTATTGTCTTCTAGTTCTAGGTTTCTCGTTTCCATCTTACTTATGCAGGTGCCTGTTACAACTTCAAGGAAACTAGTGCTAAGATATTATGATGATATTGTGAAACAGTCTCGACGTACAAATTAAGGGGGAGTGTGGTTATCTACTTATCATATTTTCTAGCTTAGTGATCATATCATTTGGTTTATTATATTATTTGATTAATCATCTGGATTGTCATATTACTTTGGATCCTCATATCATTTGGATTATTATCTTATCTAGACTATCTTTCTAGTTGATGGATTCCTTTGTTGATGAATGCGATTGATTACTTTTCTATATCCAAGTGGTGGAATTTCTCAATGATACATGGATACGATATGATATGATGGATAGTTTGGGGAATTAGTTGTGAATATTAATCATGATGATTGTTCCTAGTGATACAAACCACTCAGGCACTCTCAATAGTTGTTCGCCTTTGTCAATTATTTAACAAAAAGGGGGAGTGATAATTAAGGGGGAGCTTCGCTCCTAGTGTTGTTTTGCTGGTATTCTTGGTAACTTTTTGGCGTTGGATGTAAGTTGGCTATCTATTATCTGATGGTAGTTGGATGGTTTGAATGGTTGGATGGTTTGAATGACAGTTCTGATTATTATGGGTTATTTATATGGCGTATCTAAACCAGCAGCCTGTTAGATGTTTGCCTTTTGTCATTTATTTGACAAAACAGGGGGAGAAAATGCTAATTCAAGGGGAGTATTGAAGTTGTTGGTATTATTTTTGGTTGGTTTTGTTTTTGGACTACTACTGCGGGTAATTTTTGTGTTTGGACTGTAGATCTTATTATCTATTGTTTATTATTGGACATTATCTCGGTTGTTTACTAGCACTGCTTCTGGATTAATCTATTTGGTTTTCTCTTATCTGATGGCTTTCCTATTATTGAGTATTAAGTGTGATTGGATATAGTATTGACGGTGTACATATTATCATACAATTACTCACTATAGTATTGACGTAATAAATTCAATTCGATTTTTTTTTTTGTATTGTTTGGTGAAAAACAGTCTGGAGGAGACCGTCTCTTGTTTGCAAAAGACAGTCTCCAGGAGGTCGCTTTTCCCTGTTTGCGATCCAATCCCATGAAGGGTTGTCCATAATAGGCCTCGCCGGAGAATTCACCCTATTCAATATTGGGAGTCCCTCACTTTACGTGAGATTTTGACCTGATTTTTAAGCCCTAGGGAGAACAACTTTGCTTTAGCAGAAAAGGCGTATAGGCTCGTTGTTGATGCGTGGTTAGTGCTTTCTGTGCCGGCACTATGTGTACGAGTATCCTATGGTTTTCAGAGAGTGTTGGAATGAGAAATGCAGAAGCCGGCGGATGTGGTGGCGATGGGTAAGTTTTTATGTGCAGGGTTTGTGCAGATCAGGGTTGGCGGTTGCGGTGGAAATGACATGGACTCTTGGAATCCATTTTCACCCCTTGGCTTAGGTGCATTTGCTTAAACTAGGGCAACAAATGAGAATCAGCGTAAAGGGGATGGAGATAAATCGGCATGGCAGTGATATGGAGACTGATGGTGGGAATGTGGTTCGGAAGAAGCAGAAAATGGTGGCAAAGAGCACAAAGAAGATGATGGGTAAAGGGGTGAGAATTAAGGTGATTAATGCTAGCTGCTCCATTGGAGAGTAGTGCTGATGATAGAACCTCTGCAACCGATTACACTGGGGTAGAATCAGAGTTGATCAACGGAAAGTTGTAGTTTTTTGAGGAAGGTAGATGATATTTGTGTTGGTTTCCACCCCGATTTTGATTAGAATTGAATCCTATGATTTCGAGTTGTGATTAAATAGGTCCTAAATCCCATTCTTGTTGTTTTGAAGTCTTTTTTATATTTAGAATGCAAGTTAGAGTAGAGAATTAATTAAAAGTATGGTTCACATGTTAGGGGATTAAGCTTAGCTATCAGTAATTTTATACAGTCAAAAAATATATGGCTCACAATCCTGAGTCTACTCAAGTTGACCTCGAGGTTGCCAATCAAGTTGAAGGGAATTTAGAGGCCTACCTAGGATCCAAAGCAGAGAGCCAACAACACAATTTGAGTGAATGAGTACCTGATGACTGACCCTAGCCTCGGGGTTAGAGAAGCTAGTTTAAATAGTGGATTCTTCATTTTCTTTTAATGAATGCTCTTTGTCCTATTCTAACATGCATTTTTGTAATACATGAGCAATTACAGAATTATTCTTGTGTTTTCTTTGTATTCTTTGATTCTTGTTTGACATTTGAAACCGATTAATAATGACCTCGTTTTAATTGATTTCATCAATATAATAATCATAAATGAAAAAACATTTGATAAAGTCATACAATCTATATTATATTGGAATCATTAATTATTGTCTTTATATTTCTATTTATATTGAGAAAATTCTATTTATATTAAAATGAAAATGATAGTTAAAATTTTTGGTACAAAATCATTTAAAGGGTTAATTAATTGTCTCCAGAATATATATGGTAATTATAAGGGTGTATTATCATTTTTAATTTACTCATTATATTTAGAATTCATTAAAATATAATAGAGTTAATTACAATAGTCTAAGGGCAGTTTTGTCCAACAAATTACAATAAGAGTAATTTTATATAATAAAAACACAACACACAACATTTGAAGTATAATGCGTACTTTTTTAATGCACAAAAATGGATGAAAATCAAGGACATATATATAACCTGAATTGAAACATACATATAATACATTTAGATGGCGTTTGATAGTGGCAAAGCCAGAATTGTAATTTAGGGTGTCAATGCACTAATTTAATACAAAATATTATATTTTTAATGACATAGCAACACAAATACAAATTTCATTTATTTATAAATATCTTTATTTATTGCGCACCGTACTATTTAACTAATCAAATGTTGTTTTTCGTTTAAAATACTTCTCCATCTATTACATAAATAACTTAACAACAAAAAAATTACTTTTAATTCTAGGAACATGGTCCCTTGCCCCCTTGGGCAAGAATTAGTCCTGCAAAATTAGGATTACCTAAGTACAAAAAATAACTTTTAATTAACTAAATATATAATTATTGATAACTCTAATCTTTAATTATAGTTTAAAATAAAAATAACACTTTAGCTTATATAGTTATTATATATAAATATAATATAGATAATTCATAATTCTTACTTTAACTTCTATATACATGTGTACAACTGAATAAGACAAATTTTAAGAAGGAATATAATTATATTTTTAAAGTCATAATGCATTCCATTTGCCATTTATAAATTAACTCTTTATAAATTTCATACAATAATCATACTAACTTCAAGATAAAATTAAAAAGAAAATTAAAGAAGTAATTAACACCTATAAACTTCTACCTTCTTAATCTAATCTAATATAAAATTTAATAATGTTATAGAAGATCGAAATTAAGATACTCTAAAGTAAAGAGTTGTATTCGTAATTTTTGAACCTAGTTGCTATTGTAATATGAGATAATATAACAGAGGAAAATGCTATTTTTTTTTAAAAAAAAAAAAAAAGAAGGAATTTTACAATTCCTCAATTCTTAGTTTATAATTTTTTATAATTATGTTTGCAGTATTATAATTTTTTTATTTATATGTTGACCCCTATTATATATATTTGAGTGGTGTCAAATTTAACCTTTCTCAAAAAAAAATAAAAAAAATATAGGTAATAAGTTAAAATTTTTGAGTGGTGTCAATTGATACCACTCTCCTTAATGTGGCTCGCTACTACTGGGCGTTTGGTATTTTCTCATCAATTAAATTCCTTAGAAAATATTTACAAGGAATGTATTTGTTGGGAATAAGTGAATAACTTTGCACTAAAAATTAGTAATTAACATGTTTGGTGTTATCTTGAAAATATAAGAATTAAATTACCTAGAAAATTAATTAAGATGTTTGGTTTAATTTGTTTAAGCATTCCTATGAAAATTTTAAATTCTCTAATATATCATTGCTATATACAAATATTAAAAAGAAAAAATTAAACATAATGAATAATTGGGAATTTAATAAATTACTTGTAAATAATAAACCATATGCCAAAAGATTCCAATACGCAACAATAATATTCAAAATTCAAAACAATACGTATGTAAAAAAAAAAAAGTGTTGAGAGTGACAAGTTTTCTTCGATAAATAGTGTTGTTATCCTTCGTAATGGTGAGAGGAAACTTTTAATTAACTTGACATACACAAAAAATGATAAATACGTAATTGAGTAAATTTGGTAGATTCATAGACACTGGGGAAAAATATTCTACCTCCCTTAGGTGAGATTTACTTTTGCTGATATCATGCATGAAATTAGGTTCAATTCCATTGATCCGAATTTTAAAAGTTAAAGATTGCACCAAACGTGAGTAATTTTCCCACCTTTTTAAATTCTTAGAAAAGTTCAAACTTTCCTGACTATCAAACATCCTCTTGAATTTTTCTTTAAAAAAAAAAATCAAGCATAATCTCAATATAATGTAACAATATTTCACAAACTCATAGGCTATTCATGAATGTTTTGTACTAGCTAGAGTCATGTTCTATTAACTGATTTCACTCTTACATCACTTTTGGGCCAAATGCAATGTATTTGTAGTCATCATAGAGGAGTACCAAATAATTTACGCTGCATGGAATCCATGGAGCTGCAGCTCTCCAAAAGTTGAGGAGATTCCACCACCGTCAACCCTAATTGACCAAGTCAATAATTAAAATTAAAAATTAAAAATTAAATAAATATATAAATAAATAAAAACATTATCCAAAAACGACATCTGACTTGAATTGAACATCCTTGTTCCTCGTTCATACTCGCTCACCACCTAATCATTAAGTTTCCCAAATTCCAAGGAACTCTAATCCACCATACATTTCCGATCCCTTATTAGCTTCATCTTCATCTTCATCTATCTCCTCACAAATACGTATGATATCTGTTCCCTGCAGGCCTCTTTCTTGTGGCACTTTTGAGGGATAATCACCATTCAACTCTCTCAATCTACTTGAAATTTAATCTTTCTTCATTTCTTTCTCCAATTCGATCTCCTTCAAGAGAGAGAAAGACAAGGAATAGAATTAAGCCTAGAAATCAATTTGCATATATGCTTCTTCATCAACTCAGCTTTTTAGGGTTTTTGCCATTCTTCCTATCATCTTCTTTGATCTCCATAGTTAGTTTTCTCTCTCAGGTAAAATGTTCTTCACAATAATTTACCATCTACATATAATCTAGTGAATGACAAAAATGCATAGGAATATAATGATTTTGCAGACAATGTGATCTTGTAAATGCAATTACAAATAAACTTATATCTATATAATCATAATCGGGAGAAAACCCCAATCTTAATCTGCAAACTTGCGAACTTTTGAAGAATTGCACGGCAACTATTACATGATTGCACCGTTACGGCCAGACATGCCTAGAGGCATATTCCGGTGCGGTGTAATCATATAATAAGTGCAGTGTAATCCTTCAGAAGTCCATAGGTTCGCAAGTTAAGGTCAATTGGCACATGATAATGGAGGTATGTATATTGTTATAATAATTTTTTTTCTTTTTTTCTTTTCCAACTTGTAGATTGCAGCATGAACCAGGTTTGTTCTCCCTATTTTGATCCCGATTTCGATAGCCTACCGGAGAGGATACATGGCCCAGAGTAAGTCATCATACCACTAAATATTACAAAAGATTAGACATTTCCCGATATCACAATATTTTTTTTATATCTTTTATATTACTTAATGAAAGACATAAGTATAGTTTCCAATATATTAATAATTAACATTTTAATAAAGAAAGAGAAAATGAAAATTGTGATTATTTTATATTTGCCAATTAAAAAATAGATAATGAATACCAAAAAAAAAATTAAAAGGATTATCATTCAGTTATTTAAAGGTTATACAATAAGTTTTTCAATGTTTTTCTCTTTAATTTTACTTGTAGTTAAATTTGATAACCTTAATTTATTGTTTCTCAATATCTTGCAGATGTAGAATTACCATTGACAATGATAGTTTAGAAGATTGCACTATTGTTAAGGTAAATTTTCTTTAACGATGTCAAAAGTTAGATTTAAAGGGTACATAGGACAAGTGGTAAATGAGTTCTTTTTGTGGGAAAGAATTTCGGGATAATTCGAGTAAGATTCCCAAAGTATGATTCCCCTTGAGCTCTCCAGCTCCCTTAGTTGGGTGAACCCGAACTCTTAAACAGACATCAACCTGAAACACCTCGTGGTTTAAACAAAAAAAGAGTAGTAGGACAAGTAATTGGTAGAAATATATAAAAGAGTTATAATATATGGACTCACAAATCATATAAATGAGTTCTAATATATGTCACTCACAAATCTTACTTCCTAAATTTCTCTATGACACTGATAAGTTACTTTTTTCATGTGGGTCCCAATACAAGTGTCTACATCAAGATTTTGTGTGTGTAAGTAAAAGTTGGGAGTATGAAAATGGGAGTACATATAGTAATTTTTCCTATATAAAATCACTATTAAAATACAATTTTCAATTTGGTAGCAAAGCAGAATAAAAAATGATAAATATTGTTTGGTTGAGTGCAGATAGACAGTGTGAATAAGCAAGGACTCCTTCTAGAAGTGGTGCAGGTGCTAACAGATTTGAACCTTACAATATTGAAGGGCTACATATCATCCGATGCTGGATGGTTCATGGATGGTATTATAATTATAATCCTATGATGTTTCTAAGCATGTCTTGAGACATCAGGATTGATTGATTGATTAATTGTGACACTTAATTTGAAATTGTCTGTCCAGTTTTTCATGTTAAAGATGAATTGGGCAACAAGATCACTGACCCAAGAGTCATCAACTACATCCAGCAGGTACCGACCAACTTTGTTGTACCATAACCAACAAATTATATCATGAATCAGAATTTACCTTGCATTTTAGTCTTTAATTTGGTCCAAAATAATTTTGAAATTATGTTTATAGTTAAAGTTGACATATTTTGTACCTAAAATTAACAATCTAACTACAAACACATAAGATTACGACTATATATATACACATATTATGTGTCTTTAAAATTAGTTTAAGGACACGTAATTAATTTAGAGCATCCCCAATAGAAATTTTGGGTGCGATTTTTAGGCTTGCAATCATATGTGGAAGAAAGTGAGATAATAGAAAAAGGATTTGAAAGTGTTGCAGGAGAGACTTGATTTTTTAATTTGTCTCAATTGTGGGCCCCACCTAAAAACATAATGAAGCCCTCCGGTGCAGTGGAGATACTTGAAACAAGAACTCGATTATGTATAGAAGATGATAAGACTAAACAAGAATACTACTTACCCCAAATGTATGATCCTTTCTTAAACGGGCCATACTATGGAAAAATAAAAAAACAGCTTTCGCCTTCTATCATAAAAAATACTTTGATCGCAGATTCGAGAGAGACAGGTGAGCAAAATCGGTTACATGATCTTCTTCTCCCAAATTCCAATTATAGCACTCCACGCCCACGCATGACGCGTTAACCAAACATTTTTTTTTTTTGCTATAAAAACTCTTTTTAAAAGAAAATTCACTCCATTCCCCTTACTTGACATCTAAAAATTTGTGCAAAAACTTATCTATTGAGAATACTCTTAGGTACATGATATGTCAAATAACAATTTTATCCATATATAACAAATGACCATAACCATAACCATCTACTTTTTGATTGATTAAATATTGTCTCTATTCTTACAAATTTCAATAACTTTACCAAAAAAAAAAAATTAATTAATTCTACTCAAAATAATCTTTAGAAATGATGGATGCAGGCTGCAGGTGCAAGTAAGGACGGCGTACACAGAAATCAAGAGTGTCGAACCGGCGGCATTGTTTTCAACTGCGGATCTCCGGGCGAGCCAACCGCCATCGAGCTGACGGGGACGGACCGGCCGGGGCTATTCTCGGAGATCTCCGCCGCCCTGGCGGATCTTCAATGCAACATAGTGGAAGCGCACGCGTGGAGCCACAACGAGCGTCTGGCCTGCGTGGCCTACATCTCCGAGGCGTCCACGGACTCCCCAATCGACGACCACCGCCTGGCGGCGATCGAGGGCCACCTAACCACTGTGCTCAGGGCGACCACGGTGGAGGAAACGCTGAACGAGCAAGAAACGGCGAAGACGGCGTACGGGCTTATTACGGAGGAAGGAGAGGCGATGGTGACGGACGTGGAGCGCAGGCTTCATCAGCTGATGCTTTCGGCCGGGGATTTCGAGGCTCCGTCGTCGTCGTCGAAGGTGTCGGAGGGGAGCGAGGGGAGCGAGGAAGAGGAGAAGAGCCATAGCGTGTGCATAGAGAGTTGTGATGAGAAGAAATATTCTATAGTTTCGATTTGGAGCAAAGATCGTAGGAGGCTCATGTTTGACACGGTTTGTACTCTCACCGACATGGAGTACGTCATTTTCCATGCCTCCATTGATTCTCACAAAGGTTTTGCATTTCAAGTAAGTCTTCAATTCTCGTCATCCAAGTATAAAAGTTAACTATACCTAAAGATAATTCAATTTGTTCTCGAATAGTAAATTATAAGATGGGAGCCTTAACTCCTGCAAATTTAGAGTCACAACTAATATGGTGAACTTCTTGTAGGCATAGTATAGGGTCACACTACACCTTGCACCTTGCAATGACTCTCAATGGAACATTGACTCCGACACATTGCGAGTCACACTTAATATAGTGAACTCCTTGCGAGCATCAAACAATGGTCTTCTCATCTAATAAGTCATTGGATTATTATCACTTGTCGCACCTTGACTCCCAATGACCTTGGAAGTCACACCCAAACACTGGTCATCCCACCTAATAAGTCATTGGGTTATCACATGTTGCACCTTGACTTTGCACCTTGACTCCAAACGGCCTTGGGAGTCACACCTAATATGATTGGTTGCGCTCTTTGCAGACACCAAACATTAGTCCTCCCACCTAATAGGCCACTGGGTTACCATAATTTATTGCTTGTCGTGCTGTGACTCCCAATGGAGCCCTGGAAATCACACCTAATACAGTGGGTTCCTTGCGGGCTCCAGCCACGATCTTCAGCTCCCACTAATAGACCGACCACTGGGTTGCCGTTATTTATCGCCTATCGGACCGAGACACGGGGGCTCTAAGGCGAATGATTTCGCCTTTTGGGGGTAAAATTTTTAGTTGTGACAGTCAAAAAGTAAGCTATTTGCACAATAATAAATATATAGTCAAATTATCAATTTACCCTTAGTATGGATTATGGAACCCTCCTTCAATTTAAGGAAAATACTATTAAAGAATATTACTTCTGTCACGTGATGTGTATTGATTGAGTTTGGTGTTTGCGGGTGACAGGAGTACTTTATAAGGCATGTAGATGGGTGTGCCTTAAGCACGGAGAGCGAGAAGGAAAGGGTAATAAAATGCCTAGAAGCAGCAATGGAGAGGCGGGTTTGCGATGGGGTTCGGCTAGAGTTGTGTGCCAATAACAGAGTAGGACTACTTTCCGACATAACTCGAGTCCTCCGAGAGAACGGTTTATCAGTGGTTAGGGCAGATGTGGCGACCAGGGGAAGTAAGGCTGTCAACATTTTCTATGTGAGAGATATTTCTGGGAACGATGTGGACATCGAATTTGTCAAGTCAATCAAGAGAGAAATGGGTGCCATTGACCTTGCAGTCATGAACGAGACAACAACCACATCATCAACAATCTCACCATTGTCACCAAGATCCCACGGGAGGATGTTCTGTTATAATAGACTTATTAAGTAATTAATTTCTTATAGAATTTAGATTAGGATTGTTTATCCAAGAAAATTTAGTTTTTATACTCATTTAGAGCACCCTTAGTTTATTTACACTTTTTGAGGAGAAAACTGACATCGTGGAGGAGGGAGAGGAAAACAAACCTCCTACAAATGAATTGTTTTTTTTTAGAAATATGGGCCCATGTGAATTGTTTCTCCATCCAGCCTCTGACACTTGTTTTATTTATTTATTTATTTTTATAAAATCAGTTTAATTTTTCTCTTTCCTCCCTTATTTTCTTTCCTAATTACACTCACAAAAACTTTTCAAAAATAACAAAAGAATCTAACTACTATGTATGCTCTTAGTTGTAATTGTTCTAGGTAATCTAATTTAATGTAATAATTGATTACCACAATAATAATATCGTACTGCGAATACTACTTTTTAATGAATTAATGTAGTATTAGATCAGTAATATTGGAGTTTTTTTAGCAGTTTTTGTAAATGTAATTAAGAAAGAGAATATGGGAGGAAATAGAAATAAAAAAGGAAAAAGAAACAAAAAAAAAACAAAATTTGACAATAGAAACAAAAAAAAAAAAAGTAACTTTTAAAGTCAGAGTGGCCGCCAACTTTGATTCGCCCCAGCGGGCGCGTGAGGAATACGCGCCCCAAGGCCATTCTGTGAATTATCTATATCTATGTAGTTCTTTTCTTTCCTATTCAGTCAATATAGTCCTCCGATTAGATTTCTCACTAACTAGTGTTAAAATCATGGGCAATTTAGTAATTTCGCAACACCCACCTTAATAATTTCTCCAATCTATGCCCGTCTTCTTCGTCCTTGTCGCTGGTCTCATTCAGTCTCCGACGAGCAAAAATGACTTCCTCTAAGAAATCCGACGGCCAATCGCCTTCTTAATTTAAAAGGTCCGACGGCCAATCGCCTTCTTAATTTAAAAGGCTATCACTGAGTCTGATTCAACAAATGATGTTTATGCATACTGGAATATTGGCATTCACGGGATGATAGCTCTTGCCATTGTCTGCTTGGACATTAAATGTGAGGATGGTAAGGAATACACAATCCTAACATTAGCTTTCAAGATCTTCGACATTTTAAGCCATTTATAGACCTCTGCCTAACAATCTCTTATCCACAGGTGCTAGACTTGGTTTTTACGGACCTCCGCCCAACACAAACTAATCTCAAATAGCATTTTAGTTGTTCACGTCATCGATTATACACTCGGGGCTCATGTATCGAGCCCCGTCGTTCAGTTTTGCCCCTTTTCCTTCTCCTCTAGTTGATAGCGTTATCGGAGCCATAGCAGGTTCTAATATTCGTGCGCGACCCATCTAATATTCGTGCGCAACCCATTCCAACAATCTTGATCAAACTCAAAAATGGAAAAGTATTAAGCTAAGTACTAAAAGCACTAAAGAACAAAGACAACAATTTAATATAAGAAATAGAAACAAAAAATTTGATGGTTTGCAGTAAAGAATATATCAAATATATAAGGAATATGAATTACTTGTTGCTGTCCTTTAAAAGATGTGATGGCTGGATATTTAGGTGTACAACGACACCTTTAGAATGCATGTACGATACCAAATGCACCAGCTGTCTGATTACTCTGGACAAATCCTTCTCTTGACTGATATGAGTGTTTAACAACGACACTCCAAAAAACGTGAAAAGCAGGTTTCCCATGCCGGTAGTTGAACAATGTGTGAAGCATAAAAAATCCACCAAATTCTGGTGCCGCAGAGATCGGTAAATTTCGATTTCCGAGTTTTATATGAGACAGTTCTCTTCGCACTTCGTTTTTTTTTTTCACTTCGAGATAAATGTTTTTCAGGTAGCATTATATAAAACAAATTTTTAAAAATTTGTGTATAAAAAATGAAAAAATATTTAATAGAATCACAACTAATTGCTCTGATATTCTCTGATTCTAGCCCTGATATGCTCTGATCTACTGTGAGGGATCAAGGTTATGATAATGGTTCTAATATAAAAGCAACAGTAATCTTCCACACATATTAGTAATATAATTAGTTGGAGAAGAAAAATAAATGAAATAGTTATTTTTAAGCGGCAATCACGCCACTTGCACTGTTCTTTTTTTTTTCTTCTTCGGGGATTTTGCTAGTTTTTACTCTGACAAAGTCCTCTAAAAAACCACAGGTATGGATGCTCTTACTATATTTATGAGTTAATACCCAATTTAGTCCTCAATTATAGTGATTTTTCTCGATTTAGTCCTAAATGACTTTTTGTGCTTAATTATGACCCTGACTTTGATGGATATACGCAATTGAGTCCTTTATTATGATAGCTTGGTAATTTCACCTCTATTAATATCCAATTTATCCAAGTTAGTCTTCGACTATAGTGATTTTATCCAATTTATTAGTCATCGACTATAGTAAGTTTCTCAATTTAGTCCTTGATTCTTACGACCTAATTAAGCACAAAAAAGTCATGTAGGACTAAATCGAGAAAAATTACTATAGTCAAGGACTAAATTTGGTATTAACTCATATACTTAAAGATAATTTTATATAAAAAATTTAGTGTGTGTATATATATATATATATATATATATAACTAGTTTGGTTTTAGAGAAATGATGACGAAATTCTAGATTGAAAATGTTTGTAACCCGCATGGACAATTCAATTGGTCACATCGGTGAAATTTGTTACAAGAGATCAAGGATTGAGTCTCACTAACGACAGTGTGGAAACAATCTCTCAAAATTATGCTTTGATCATATATTGTGTTAAAGTGTAATGATTTAAAGTATTGTGTTAGTATAAAGTTTGATAATAGTTTAATTTTGTGATGATGTTAGTATTGATGTTAGTTTGAAAGTATTTTGTTGGTATTGATGTTAGTTTGAAACTATTGTGTTAGTATTGACGTTAGTTTGAAAGCATTGTGTTAGTATTGATGTTAGTTTGAAAGTATTGTGTTAGTATTGATGTTAGTTAGTTTGAAAGTATTTGTGTAAAACTGTACTGTTTGATATGGATTTAAGCTGTAACAGGTATAGGAATTAAAAAAACTTAGGGATATTAATTAAAATAAATAGAATATTAAAATAATAATAATAATAATTCGATACCGTTTCACAACGGTAGCGAAATGTCAAGGACAATCAGTGACTGTCTCATTCGTCACTGTTGTACAACAGTAGCGAAAAGGTAATTTCACTAGGATAAAGAAAATAAGCATCAAAACAACTAAAATAAGGGGTGAATTATTGTACAAAATAGTAGATATCAAGTGGCATGATTGGTTGCCCCAGTGTCAGGGAACCAAGTATGAGAACCAGAGGCAACAATATAAGGATCACCTTGATAAACCATGTGTGCCTGAGGAGAGGAATCAGTAGAATACCGTCCAGGTTCTAACCCTTCCGTTGCTAGGTGTTGCCCCGTCCATGTTAGCCTCTCCCACCACCACGCTGTCGATTTCTGCCACCACCACCACACTGTGAGTCGCCGCCTCCACTACTAAAGTTCTGACCAGTAAGCCCATTGCCACTTCGCACTTGACCTCTACGACCACGCTGGCCACCTCGTAGTGCAGTAAGCACAACCGGCGAATGCATGACACCACCAAAGTCGTCACTGACAATAAACTCTTAGGCTCCAAGAAAGTCGACAAGTTCTTGGAGCGTAACAAGCTGACCACAAAGGGCGAGGGGGGCTTGAGCGACCAGAACTCCGGCTAAAGACCCCTAAAAACATAGAGGTTTTGTTCGTTGAGGGATACCGGCCGGCCGACGAGCGCAAGATTCTCTATTATGACCTACACTCGTCAGATGTAGTCAGCGACCGAGGACTCGCCTTGTCGGAGCGCCTGAAGCTGGCCGAGGAGATTCAACGAACGAGCAAGAAAGGACGACACTAATGATTGTTCGATAGAGTCCCAAACCGCCTTAAACGTCGAGCGACCAACAACCAAGGGCCTAACCTAGTCAGACAACGAAGAAATCAACATGGAAAACAAAGCTTGATTGTGACGAATCAAGGCGGCGTAAGCTGGGTTCGGCAGTGATGGAGACACACCATCGCCGAAGGGTAGGGGTTAGTGTCGTCAATAAACCCCATCAAGTCATGCCCATGAAGAAAAGGAAAAACTTAAGTCCTCCAAAACAAGAAGTTCTTGTAGGTTAATTTAATACTGATAAAGTGATGGGCGGTGGAAATCACAGGAAATACTAGGGGTGAATTTGCGTTCAATCTGTGGATTTAAAAGATTTCATAATTACAAAGATACGGGCTTTAGGAATATATACAACGAGAAAATCATAGGAAGACTAGGATAGAGAGTCATAATCTAACTCAAATACATAGAGTCCTAATAGTGAGGATTGAATTTGCGTTCAATCTGTGGATTTCAAAAATTTTCATCCAATTACTAGGGGTGTGAATCCAATCCGATCCAATCCAACTTACCAACGGATTGGATACAGATTAGATGACATATCTTGTGTTTTTAAAAATAAAATAAATATAATATATGAATTCAAGCATTCAAAAATCAAAATAATAATAATAATTTTTCAAGCATCTCATTAAAAAAAAATAAAACAAGATCCAAATATCCAATTTTAAAAAGTACAAATACTCAATTCAGCGAATCCAAACAAATTTATTCATCTTCAACTCAAGTAATCTCAACTTTTTATGCTGATGCTCTTGAGTACAAATTCAATTAAAAAAAAAAACAAGTCTAAACAAATGATAGTGCTTAGGGATTTAATGTTGGAAAAAATACTATATATATATAGGGTAGAGTTCAGGTGTTGCCTGGTAATTAGGTGTGACCGTGTGGCCTATTTTCAGCCATTAGGTCATATCAACTCATCAAATCAACGCGCAATATATATATGTTACATAACACACCATTCTACGTACTAAAACGCACCATAGGACCGATAAAACACACCATTCAACACAATATACCAAATGCGTCTATTCACTTAAAATTCATCAATATACTTAATAAAACACATTATTCTACGTATTAAAATGTACCACAACGTGCCTCATGTCAGATTATAAGCATACACTATCTACACATATTAATTTACACATATTAGAAAACATGTGCTAAAATATGCACCATTATACGTATTAAAATGCACCACACTTATTAGAAACACATGTGTTAAAATACACACCATTCAATGTATTAAAATGCACCCAAGGTTGCAAAAGACGCTAGGCGCCCCCTAGGCGCCCCCTAGGCGCCCGCTTAATTTGTTTTTATTTTTTATTTTTTTAGTTGCAGCATCCATCTTCCTTTACTCCTTTAGTGTCATTAATTTTTTTATGGCATTCCCTCTCCCAAATCCCAATAGAGCATTTACTCATGCTGTCTTGTAGAGTTGCAGTTCCAATAAACAAATAAACTAATAAAGTAATAATAAACTATAATAAAGCAGTAGCCATGCCCATTATATTCAGTCTAGAGCATTTAACCCACAATATTTAATCCCAATAAAGCTATTCCGTATTGGGAGAAGAATATGACTGTTCAATATTTCAGTCCTAGAGATGTGAGAGAATCAGATCTGGGTTTTCTTTTCTTCTCCCATCTAGGTTCTTCAATACAACAAATCAACGTAACACTGTAAGTTACGATTGCGAGTTGCGACTGCCACTGGCTGATGCTGAGGCGACCGTCGGAGGTGGAGGCTGAGGCGACCGGCGGAGGTGGAGGCTGAGGTGACCGGCGGAGGTGGAGGAGGAGGCGACCGACGAAAGTGGAGGCAGAGGCGGGCGTGGGCGCAGACTACTTCTCCATTCAGATTATTTCGCGATAAGAAAAAAAAAAAAAGAGGGTGGGGGGCTGAGACGGGGCGGCCAGCTAGGCGGTCTAGGCGCCGCCTAGCCGGACGGCCGCGGAGGAGGCCGATTCCGGCCTTCCTCGACGCGGCCATCCGGCGCCTAGCGCCTAGGCGCGATTTTTACAACACTGAATGCACCAGATGACGTATTAAAACACACCATTTCACAACACATTTACACATCATTCTATGTATGAAAATGCACCAACGAATAGATTAAAACACACCATTCTACAACACAGTTAATGCACCAACATACGTAATAAAACGCACCACAACATGTATTCAAACGCACCATACTATGTACTAAAATGCACGATTCTAATTCATGTAATATAAATACTAAAATTACCATAATAACCCCACTTAAACATACGCGAATTTCAGTAAGATTAATGAAATTGGACGGTGCTGATTAGGCCGCATGACCGCACCGGAGCTCGCCGCCGCATTTGAACCAAAATTTATATATATATATATATATATATATATATATATATATATATATAT
>NC_044930.1:21617752-21634848 GCF_003576645.1 Ipomoea triloba | reverse complement strand
ATATATATATATATATATATATATATATATATATATATATATATATATATATATATATATATATATATATATATATATATATGTTGAAGGGTTTAGGTGGGGAAAGAATTCCCGTGCATTTGTGCGGTGATATATTCTTTTTTATTTTTTAATTTAAATTGATGCACCTTAAACTTCTAATCTAATCACCTTAAGTTGGATTAACATAAAAAAGACTTTGTAAAGAAAATCTTATAAAGAATATTGTTTGTTAAGAAGGGAAACAACGCACCATAAGAAGGAAAACAACGCATCTTAAGAAGGAAAATCACGCACCTAAAGCCTTAGGCCAATGCACCTTAAGTTTCAACAACTGACGCACCTTAAGAAGGAAAACCACGGTTCTAAAGCCTTTGGCCGACACACTTAAGTTTCAACAACTAACGCACCATAAGCTCAAAATCATGCACCTTAAGAAGGAAAATCACGTACCTTAAGAGAAAAAAACACGCACCTTAATTTTGACCCATATGGAAAATGAGCAAATTGCTACACACTTTTTTTTTTTTTTTAAATATTGTTAATCCTGAACGTTTGATTTTGGTAAGATCAATGACTCTCCTCTCACCACACAAACGCAATTGAGCACCCCAGCCGCATTTGAACAGTTTGTATTCTATATATATATATACACACACACATATATATAATTAATAACATAGCTTTTGTAATGGATCAGCTTATAATAAGCTAGCAGATTCGATGTAGCAGATTTTAGAAAGTAAAATTGACACTCAATTTAACCGTCATGCATTTTCAAATTTGCATCATATTCATTTTTGGTTGATGCAAATTGGATTGGAACGAATTTGACTAATTGGGACGAATTTGAATATTTGACGACGAATCCATGCAATGATGTTCAACCCTACTCCAAGGTCACTACTCATCTAAAGCAAGCTTGATTTACATGTTTAGATAATATTGGCTTGCTTATAACTACTGAATTGCTTCAATGTATAAATAATAGTTTTTGGTGCCGCAAAGAGGTTCCAAATTCATCAATATACATACATTATTGCTTTATTGCTTTCAGATGGTTAAGGATTGATTAGTCTACTTTAACTTTGTAATTCTCCTTTTCTATCTCTATGTGGTTGAGAAAATGATATATGTACTCCAAGGAAGTAAAACTCTAGCCACATGTCTTGATTGTATTGGAAGAAGTTTAAAAGAAAGTAATAAAAACTGTGACCCATATGTTTTTAAATGAATCAAAGAATGACATATGTAAGCCGGGAGTAGAAAATGGGGTAGAATCGCGGGAGTACGTGTAGTATTAGGCTGCCCTCAACCCTGCTAATTCCCCTTTCTAATTTTGTGGCAAGAGATTTTATTATTATTTAATGCCTTGTGTGTTGCAATAGGAGAGAGAAATTGATAAATTAGCAAGGGGAGAGAGAATGAGAAAGTGGGATTGGGAGAAAAAACATGGTAAATCTGATTTTTTTACTCTTTTAATTTTTTATATTTCTTAATATATTATTTGGTTATTATATTTATAACATAATATGAAAGTGGAACCACTTTTGAAAATGAGAAAATATTGCAGGAATGTAGAATAAAAAATGAAGAATTTGTAAATTTGATAATGTGAAAGTGAGACCCATTTTAGAAAGTGAGAAAAATTTATGGGTCAGGGGTAGCCTTACTCATCTGGTTGTTACCATTAGAATAAGTATGCTTTATGTGGTAAGTTCTCCGGCTGCTCTTCTGCTATAAGACTCAATTTAAAGGCTGTTGTTTTTCATTTAATAAATTTTCATTTAAGCCTTTACACATTTATATCACCCAGAGTGACTTCAATTCTTCTATCTCATCGTCTAGTTGTTGCATATATCTTATAATAATAATCCAAGCTCAAACCATCTGGAAATGCTGGATTTCCAGGCATAATTACACTAACACAGACATACATACATATCTTCAAATCAAAGTTTTGATAGATATCAATACAAAGGATTGTATGTTGTTTAAGTAAAGCTACATACTTTGTGTATACTTATCATAAAACACTAAACAGGTAACTCTTTTTTTACAAAACCGCAAGTAATAAACTGAAATTAAATAAATTAATCTGGCGCCAGTGCTACATTATGTACGTAAATTAAGTGTGGATCGGAGTGTAAAATTACATTAAACAATCTAATTGAGGTTGAAATCCTAGTTTTGGGTTTCTTAATTTTTTGATTAGTTATAGCCTTATAGGCCGGTATCGAATGAAGTATTTAAACCGTACCAGTACTCATTCATCAATTCTAAGATTTAGTCTCCTCAGCCAGACAGAGTGTAAAATCATGTGAAACACATCATACCTCTGCGCAGGCTGGTTAAACACAAAATGTGTCCTCACAGTTTTAAGACCTTGTTTAAGCTTCAAGTAGTGGGCTTCTGAGACGCCCAATAAAATCTCCTTAAGCCGTGGGATATCCGAAATCTCAACCTGTATTGAGAACGCATCCCATTTAAGCACATCACTGAATGGCAACACGTAATTGTTTGATAGTATGACCGGGATGCATTCGGCGTAAATGGCCTCCACGATTCTAGGGCTGGCCACTTCATGGCCGCTAGGGCACAAGCAGAACTTGGACCGCAACATGAAGGTGTAGTAGTCTAGGTCGTCTTTGGATAAGTACTCGTAGACGTGGATATCTGGGTCCCGGTCCTTCCAGTGGTGGAGGAGGATTGGGCGGACCGGGCCGTGGACCCCACCGGCGAAGAAGGCTAGGTGGGGCCTTGAACTAGTGTTGGCGGGTAGGGGAAGCTGGAGTTTGGGGGATATGTTGCCCGTGTAAAGATGGATCTCAGGCAGGCTCACATCTTTCTGTGGGTTGAATCCTTCTGAAGAATTGGCATTGCATAATACCCTGATCGATGTTTTGTACACATTTGCATTGCCTTTTGAAGCATGCGGACCCTGAAATTAATTCATTTATTGAACATCTGCACGGGCCAAATTTTTATCATATCACGCAGTTCCTTTTTTTCTTTAAAAAAAAAAAATCCAATTCAAAGTTATAAACAAAAAAAAAAAGTTTATTATCAAAATGATCCCTTAAATATTGCGTAATTACCAATTTGGCCCTCAATAATTTTTCGTGCCAATTAAGTTCCTCGACTTTGAAAAATTTAACCAATTTGGTCCTCCGTTTATTTTTCCATTAAACATCCGTTAAATCGATATCAAATTGGTAATTTTGTTATAGTTAAGAGACCAAATTGATAATTAATTTTTCACTGAAATAGTCCATTGATTATAGCAAAATTACTAATTTGGTCTTTATTTAACGGATGTTTAATGACAAAATAAATGGATGACCAAATTAGTTAAATTTTTCAAAGTCGAAAAACTTAATTGGGCACGAAAAATTATCGAGAACCAAATTGATAATCTTACAATAGTCGAGGGACTATTTCGGTAATAAACTCAAAAAAAAACCTGAGAATTGAAGAATGGGGGAGTATGTAGATATGTATGATTTAATTTAAAAGTTAGAGGAGAAAGCAAGGCTCGATCAGTACTTACCCAGTCATGGCAAGAGAGCATGAAGTGATCAGCACCTTGAGTTCGATTCCAGAAAGGGTGTTTCGTGGAAATGACTCTTACGTAATCCGACACGAATTGTTGTAGAGGCGAAACATCATAAGAAAGAGGCTTGTAAAGGTACTTCACCATCCAAGTAACACTGAAAGGCATGAAGTAAACGTGAGCTGAATATGGGTCTCTGGTCCTGAACTTATTGCGCCCGTGCTCCATTTCGTTAATGAATCTTCCCTCACTTGCGTATATATTTTTGCAAGGTCCGCTGTGGACTATTGGCAAATCCCCTTCTTCGTATACATATACCTTGAATCTCCTCTCCATCTCTAGGTAACTCCTATAAATGTTGTTGGAATAATGAGATTAACTTTGAGAATACGAAAAATATATTATTATACTTCACTAATATTGTTATATAGTGCGGTTTATCATATCCCAGAGAGGGAAGATGACTATTCTCATTCTTGTGTAAATATAATTACCCATTAGCTTTGTAATTGTTGAGCGCAGGCTGGTGATAGAAATTTAACACTAGGTGGCTAAAGAATCCTTGGGCAGAGAGCTAAAGGGTCAAGTCCAATATTATGCCTTAAAAAAATGTGGCAGTATAAAGAAATAAAGTTGCACATTTGCTACAAGTTATAACTTTTAACATAATTGTAAGCATTTGATTCTAACAAGAAGTATAAGAGCTAGGTTGGGAAGTACTGGGGGAGGGGTATTGTTGGGTGCAATCATTATTGCATGGACCATGGTCTACACAGCTGTGTAGACCAAAAATAAAAGGTACATTATTTTTGTACTGTAGGTACATTATTTTTGTACTATCAAATAATGTACTTTCAGTACAAAAATAATATACTTTTTATTTTTGGTTCACACAGCTGTGTGGACCATGGTCCATGCAATAATTTGCCTGTTGGGCGGAGGCTAGTGAAGGAGCAAGTCCAGCACTAGTTGGCTAGCTACGAGGATTACAACGCCCTGCTTCTCGAAAATGTAGTGATATAAAAAAAATAATTAATATTGTACATGCAATAAACAACATAAATACAGCTCAATAGATGGACTATCTAAAAAAAAATGTAGAGTGAATTTGTGTACTAAATATTATACCGAACCATGTAAATTTTAACTTTTTTAATAAGTGTCACAATATTTTATATTAATTGATTACTTATTAATTATATTGGCCAAACTAATTATGTCTTAATTATGAATCATGTTTTGCATAAAAATTTAATAAAAAGAAATTAGTTCATGTAACATTGTTCTCAAATAATCCTAGGTTTGTCCACCTCATTTTTTATTAAATATTGGAGAGTCCGTAGCTAATGATGCATCATGGAGTAAAAGACAATGCACTAGCCTTGAAGCATTGAGATGTAACTTTTTAATGAGTATGCACAATGTTTATAAATTCAATTCTTTAGGTCCTAATTATCATTAAATGCCAATGATCAGGTGATTAGACTCCAAGGGAAAGAGAGGAGTGGGGACTCCGCCCGTAATCAGATCTCAATTAAATTATTGTCATACCCTCCGTAATCAAATCTCTTGTTTGAAACCTTGTGTTCTAGAAACAGCTCCGTATTAGCTAAGCATAGTCAATTACAATGCATATAAATGGTGTCAACATCAATTGCCAAGAATGAACGTAATCCTACGGTAATTAAACATTTTGTCATATCAATCACGTCATGAATTAAGTCAATTTGCAAATTACAATATAGAGTAATGACACAAATGACCTGAAATGTAATTTTATTTTTTAAATAAAAACGCTAGTATTAAACTACCTTGATTAGCGGAAAAGGTCGTGCACACTCATTCTTTAAGAGAGGTAAAAAATTCAAAATCTTTATCTCATATGAAAAAACTAATATAACACGCACTTAGTATATTATCTAATTACATAGCCGACCTTAGAATCAGTGGACAGTGAATAATAATGGCGTTTTTCCATACACACCAAGTGAGCAATTGAGTGTACTTGTGTGGCTCTGGAGGGAACATCAAGTGTGTGCGCACTAAATACTTCATGCTTTAGTTACAAGTCTACTTTAGGCCACCATTCCCACCCCTCTTTTACACAAAGTTTACATGAACAAAATAATCATTATAATCTATACGTCGCATATGGAAAGTAAACTGTTGTGATTTTGGTGTGTAACTTAGAAGGAAAGTAGTTTCGAGTAAAAGCTTGCTCCCTTTTCTCAATTATTCCTCAACCTTTCCTTTTCCTTGCTATTACTAATTATAAATCATTCTACTTATTTACAAGTTACCAATAGATATATACAAAGTTGTGACAATTATAACACATAAATGTTTAATAAAACATTTGGTCTATCTATTTTATTATTACAAATGAACATTGTACAAAGAAGAGATTGATACGGAGTATCATTTAAATAAAATAAAATTGATTGATTTTTTCTTTAAAATACTACTGTTTTGAATTCTCTTTCTTTGGCAATTGTTAATGTGTTTTGTTACGTTATTCTTGACATTTAAAGGCTGCAGTATGAATCTCTAAAAACACGCTATTAAACGCAACGAACATGCCAAAATTATCAAAATCACAATTCAATTTATGCGGATAATAACGCTTTTGATCTATGTAATTTAAATTAGATTTTAGGAAACTTACTGGTGAAATGCTCGGGGATTGCGGTAAGTACTGCCGGAGATGGTCGTCGTGGATAGGTTCGTAGAAGTCGCTGCTTTACGAATTGCATCTCGTGCTCTAGCCAATCCTTCCTCCACCTTCTGCCATTTCCAGAATTGAATTCAATCAATACAGAAAAGCAGAAAGTACTGACATTAACGACTTACAAAAACTAAACTTCACAAAATTGGACAATTCTAGGTAATGAAAGAATGCATTGAATGCCGGAGAACTCCTAAACCTAAAAAAAAAAACTGAAATGTATACTCCTTGTCAATGTGCCTATATGCGAGCGCTCAATTCCAGATTCAATCAATCTACATACTCAAAATCCCCTCCTTTCGCAACTAGTGTTGAGCTTCAGCTCGCACACGAACAAAAAAAAAAAATCTTTCATCTCTCCGTAATATGCATGTTATAAATTGCAAGGAGTAATGATAATCGTGAACTCACGTTGAAAGTTCGTTTCTCTGGAAGAGATTCAATAGGTCTCGAAACGTTTCTACTGATCAATGGAGCGTCCGAGGAAACGACTCGAGCTGGATGATAAGCTGAGCCTCCTGCGGCGTTCACCTTCGTCTGCAACTCCAGGATCGGGACGGTGAAGTAGTCGTCGTTGCTGTTGTACTCCCGCGGCTTCGAATTCGAAGCTACCGCCATTAACGAGTCGAAGCTCTCTCCGAAAGCAGAGAATCTGATACAGACAACGACGGTGATCGCCGATACAACGAGCACACAACAGATTACCGATAGAGAAGCAGAGATTACTCGTCCCTCGCTACCTCCGCTTATAGCTTCGCTTCCTCTCTTCTTCTTCTTCATTCTCTCTCTTTCTCTAAGAAACGGTTATTCGGGCGGGGAGACTCTTTCGCTCAAACTTGTCTAGCTTTTAGAAATATAAATGGCGGAAAGCTGGCTTAAAGCCTATGTGCGTGTATGAACTTGGCAAGCCGCGGTGTTTGAAATTCCAATTATAACCTTGTCATTACGTAGGGGACTGAGACTGAGGGAACACAGAGTGACAGAGGTATAAAATTATTCAGTTATGGGATGGGATTATGTTTGAAACTGTGATATTAATATTATCTAATTTAAAAGGTTAACAAAAAGAGCGTGTAGAAGTATTTATTTTTTGGGTCACACTGTGTGAGACCGTCTCACGGATCCTTATTCGTGAGACGGGTCGGGTCGGGTCAAAACACCATGCAGATGTCATACTTATATGCTCAAATATAATACTAATCAAAAATATAATTTTTGTTACTTATAAGAGAAAAAGTAATACATTTTTCATAATAAGTAATGTTTACAAGTGTCTCTCACTTATAAGGGTAAATATAATACTTTTGAGGAAAAATGTAATACTTTTAAATCGAAATGTAAAAGTATTGTATTTTCCCTTAAAAGTATTACATTTACCCTAATAAGTAAAAAAATTTTTATTCCAGTTTAGTATTACATTTGAGCATATAAGTATAGCATTTGTGCATATAAGTGTTACATTTGCACCATGACCTGACCCGTCTCATGGTGAGACGGTCTCACACAAGTTTTTGCCTTATTTTTTATATAAAAATATTAAAATTTTATTTTAAAAAGTTATTTGCTTGTAAAAAATATTACACTTTTTTATAACTTTTTTCCCCTTATAAAAAGTATACTATGGAAACTAAACGCAATTCGTGTATATGGGGTTGTTTACGGATCAACACATATAATGTCACGAACACGATAAGACTAAAAATAGATACGACATGTTAAGGTTAACGGGTTGAAATTCTTAACACAAACACGATTTGTAAATGGCTTGACACGATAAACATATTTTGTTAACAGGTTGTGGGTCGTATTGACACGATATGACACAAAAACTATTTAAATCCACTAAACATATATATATATATATATATATATATATACACGATATGACATAAAAACTATTTAAAGCCACTAAACCTATATATATAGGGTCATGTTCAGGTGTAGCCGCGCCTTCCCGTGCGGTTTACACCATTCAATGTTAAGAAATGCACTACTCAATATTAAGAAATGCACCACAAAAATATGCATTATTAGGTACACATCACCAAAAATACACCACTAGGTATGAAAACATACACCACACAGTGTTCAGAAATGCACAATTAGAAACAGGGGAGCTATGAGGTGTTTTATACATTGTGGTGCATTTCTTAACATTGAGTGGTGTAAACCGCACGGTCGCATGGGAAGGCGCGGCCACATTTGGCCACAAATGTGGCAGCGCCTTCCCGTGCGGCCGTGCGGTTTACACCACTCAATGTTAAGAAATGCACCACAATGAAAATGCATTTCTTAATATGAAATGCACCACTCAATGTTATTTGTGTGGTGCATTTCTTAATATTGAGTGGTGTATTTCTTAACATTGAGTGGTGTAAACCGTACGGCCGCACGGGAAGGTACGGCCACACCTGAACATGACCATATATATATATGTATGTATGTATATATATATATATATATATCTATATAGATTTTGGTTCAAATGCGACCGTGCTCTCCCGTGCGGCCGTGCGGTCACACACCACTCAATGTTACAAAATACACCACTCAATGTTAAGAAACACACCACAATGAAACACACCACATTGTTAAGAAACACACCACAATGCATATTTGTGTGGTGTGTTTCTTAACATTGAGTGGTGTATTTCGTAACATTGAGTGGTGTGAACCGCACGGCCGCACGGGAGAGCACAGCCACACCTGAACATAACCCTATATATATATATATATATATATATATATATATATATAGCGCCTTCAGTGTTAAAATGGTTCACCTTAAATGTTAAAATGACATTTAAGAGTTAAAAGGATGCACCTTAAGCTTCAGAATGAAGCACTTTAAGTTTCAACAATAACGCACCTTAAGCTATCAAGTGTAAAACTGGCGCACCTTCAGTATTAAAATGACGCACCTTAAACACAGAAAATACGCACCTTAAATTCAACAATACGCTAAATGATCAAAATGCTCTGTTCTTTTAAACATTGTTCAATCTGGACATTTGATTTTGACAAGATCAATGGCTATCATCCACCCGTAAGTTTCACCGGACACCCCCTCCGCATTTGATCTATATATATATATATAGTCATGATCAGGTGCGGCCGTGCTCTCCCCTGCGGCCGTGCGGTTCACACCACTCAATGTTACGAAAATACACCACTCAATATTAAGAAACACACCACACAAATATGCACTGTGGTGTGTTTCGTAACATTTTGGTGTGTTTCATTGTGTTTCATTGTGGTGTGTTTTTTAACATTGAGTGGTGTATTTCGTAACATTGAGTGGTGTGTGACCGCACGGCCGCACGGGAGAGCATGGCCGCACCTGAAATTATTTCTATATATATATATATATATATATATATATATATATATATATAAAATTTAGTTTGCGTGATATTGATCTTCTTAGGTGTAGTTGTGCGGTGGGAGGAGAGCCATTGATCTTGCCAAAATCAACATCCAGGATTAACAACATTTTAAAAAAAATGCGGTGGTAATTTGGTCGTTTTCCATATGGGTCAAACCTGAGATGCGTAAGGTTTGTGCTTACGGTGCGTAGGTCTTGTGCTTAAGGTGCGTCGTGTTCCTTCTTTAGATGCATGGTTTCGGTGCTTAATGTGCGTCACTTATGTAGTTGAGAACTTAAGGTGCGTAAGTTTTGTGCTTAAGGTGCGTAGGTTTTGTGCTTAAGGTGCATGATTTTCCTGCTTAAGGTGTGTGGTTTCTATGCTTCAGGTGCGTCAGTTCTTCAATTGATAATTTACTTTAATGTGCTTTTTTTGTTGAAACATAAGGTGCGTCGGTCTAAAGCTTTAGGTGCGTGGTTTTCCATCTTAAGGTGCGGCTTTGTATTACTTAAGGTGCGCCATTTTTTATAAACTGAAGGTGCATGATGTTAAGGCTTAAGGTAGTGCCTCATTTTAACACTTAATGTGCGTTGCTCTAACACTTTTAAGGTGCGCCATTTTTAGTTTGTGCTTCTTCCTTTCAGACACGTTTTTTTTTCTTTAATTCTCATTGATTTGAGCCGTTGATCTAGATTTGATCAACGACTCAGATCAAAGCGCATGACCACACCTGGGACTTCTTCTGCCCCTGATCTCGTCCCTATATGTGTGTGTGTGTATACAAAGAAATAAAATCTACCATTCAATCCATCAAACAAACTAAAAAAAATCGATTAATAACATCCAAATAACATATTATGTGCCTCTAAATAAATTAAAGAGACATAATTTGTTACCTACAGACACATAATATGTTAACTACATGTGTCTAATATATTAACTACACACACATAATGTAATAAATTATAAATTAAGTTTCTATTAAGTCATTTTATTTTTTTTTTTTTTGGTGCGCAAGAGGTGCTGGAGCCCCAAGGGAGGACTAGTAAATCCTCCTAGTAGCCACGTTTTTGGCGTCGCGGTCAAGGAACACTTTGACACCATTAGGGGGCAATCCAGGATAGTAGTATCCCATTGATTATCTTAACCCATGTTAGTCAGGTAGTCGGCGCATTTATTCCCTTATCTAAAAACATGAATGAGCTCGAACTCTTGAAACTGCTGCATAAAGTACTTACAATCCGCAATCAAGGTGTCGGCTTCTGATCTTGATTCCACCTCTTTGTCTAAGGCTCACCACTGAATTTGAGTCCGTTTCGGCAATACTCTTATTGAAGCCTTTGTTTACCGCAATTCTCAGACGTTCTCGGAAACCCAAGAACACGGTAACGAAGCTGTTTGTGATCCCAATTTTTGCATGAAATCCCATGATCTAGGAACCTTGATGATCCTGGAAGACTCCACCTGTGCTGGTCATGCATGAACTATACTTTCTGGCACGATCTGTGTTCAGCTTAAAAAATCCTTGACGCGGAGCTGACCAACTAACACAAATTTTACTCATCATAGGCCCATTATGTCTTACCAGGAGCTTTTGAGATTCCAGGCTTCGTATTTCGCACGCCGCATGATCTCACCAGGTGCTAGCGTGGTGCTGTTGAAGATGAAGTTTTTATTATCCTTCCATATATTCCACAGGATAATTGGGAACAAACTATGCCAGCTATTGCCGCTCGCACTCTGCTTGGTGGTCGTGCAGTTGTCTTTGATCCATCTCACCGAAGGGCTGTGCGTGTTTGCATTGAACATAGTTGGCCATTGGCGAAGTTCCAACAATCGGTTGACATCATGCACCGTCTGAACAAATGGTCTAAAGTTTGTTCCTCCTCATCGCTCCGAATTGACCAGAAGACCGTTGTTGATAATCTTCCAAATGAAGATTTTGATCCGCTCTATACATTGAGTGTTCCAGATCTAGCCATGGCTTCTCTCCTCTACCGTATGCCTTGCAACCGTGTCTTCTTGGTTATCTGCAATTGGTATTGGAATGGGACGGATGATGTTCACAATGTCACTAGGGAGGAAGGAAGCCAAGGCCTCCATGTCCAATTGTTTCTCATGTGTTATAAAATGGTTGACAAACACTTGACCGCTGTTAGATGGAATATTCAAGGTAGAATTATTCATTAGGGGTCCATCTCCCATTCACTAGTCATGCCAAAAGTTAATTGACACACAAGGTGCCAATCTTCCATTTCACTCCCTTTCTCTAGAATACTTTTTCTTTTCATGATGTTGCACCAACTCCAAGAACTATTCGTCCTAATGTTTGCTTTAAGGAGGTCTCCGTTTTTTATATATTTGTCTTTAATCACCTTGATCCATAGTTTATCCTCTTTGATGAGGACTTGTCAAGACAATTTCGTGAGGAAAGCCAGGTTGAAGTCCCTTGCTTTCCTAACCCCTAGTGCCCCCTTTTCACGGGGTTTACACACCTCAGACCAACTAATAGTGTGAATTTTCCTTATGTCTTCGGAATGCCCCCAAAGGAAGTTTCTACAGATGTTATCGATATCATTACAGGTACTTACCTGGAGGGTCATGGCCTGCATGGTGTAAGTCGGAACTGTGGTAAGAGAGGCTTGGACCAGACTCTCCTACCAGCCATGCTAAGGGAACTTGCTTTCCGCAAGGCAAAATTTTTCCTCATTTTATCAATGACATTAGTGAACATGTCCTTAGACACCACCCTCTTATTGAGCATGGGAATCCCGAGGTATGAGCCTAGTTTGGAAGAAATTGGAATACCCATCGTATTCGTAATACTTCTTCTTAAACCTAGATTAGTGTTAAGAGAGCAGAAAATCTAGGACTTGGAAAGATTTACCTTTAATCCAGAGGCTGTGCTGAGTCTATTAAGGAAATCCATCATTATCTTGGCGTGTTGATCCGTGGTCTCCCCAAAGATCATAAGGTCATTGGCAAAGAAAAGGTGGGAGATACCTATTCCTCATCTTGAGATATGCACGCGCGGGTTTCTAGGAACCTAGTGATACCTCCTTTTGAATATCATATGTGAATCGCTCCATGACAAGGTTGAACAAGTAGGGAGCCAATGGATCACCTTGCCGAAGGCCTTTCCCGGTACAAAGGCCGGGAGCTTACCACCATTCCAAAGGATAGATAATTCACATTCCTTGAGCGAAAACATGATAAGATCAATGATTTTTTTTGGGAAGTCGTAGCCATCCATGGTTTCTTCCAATAAGTTCCAGTCCACACTATCGTAGGCTTTATGGAGATCGATTTTAACCATCATAATTCCTTTCTTACCTTTTATTCTATTCATGTTGTGGATAATTTGCTCTGTTAAAATCACATTGTCAAGGGTAAAGCGTCCTAGGTGGAAGTTATTCTGATGGGGACCTATCAAATTGCACATGATAGGTCTCATTCTGTTGACAAGCACTTTAGAAATTACTTTAAACTAAGGCAACGTTGAGCAGAGTGATGGCCTTGAAGTCAGCGGCCTACTTTGAAGAATCTTTTTTAGGAATAAGAGTCATGGATGCAAGTAGCAAAGATTTAGGGACAACGCTTGAAGCTAACGCCTGATTGACTAGATTGGTCAGAGATGTGCCTATCTCTTCCCAAAAATGTTGGTAAAAGACGATCGGGATTCCATCGGGCACAAGACTACTTCTTCATTCTAAAGACTACTTTCTAAACTTCTTTTATTGGGATGCGACGAAAAGGCCTATCAGCTTGTGTCCTGTTTATTCTGTGAGCTTCCCCTATTTGACCTAATATGCCATCCACCTTTAACACTCTCCAACTTGCAAAAAAAGAGAGGAAAAATAATCAATGATGTGATTTGAGATGGCCGAAGCATCGTCTACCCAAGTTCCTGGTCAATTGATCGAGTGGTGTTCTTGCAAATGGTTGCATAATCATCCCTAGATAGCCAAGCCGCCTCGAACCGTTTTGGCCGCATGTTACTACTAGGAGGTGAGCCTGCAACATCCATGAAGAGCATCGAGTTATGGTCAGAACATAGTCTAGGGAGAACAACTGTCTTGCCCTCGGGGAATACTAATTGAGCCTCCACATTCCAAAGAACCCTATCTAGTCTTCACATTTGAATAATTCTAGTACCTGCAGTCTTACACCATGTAAATTTCGGATCTGAGTGACCGGGATCAATTAGACCACAACTACTATATGCATCAACAAATCTTTGGAGGTTAGTGTTGCTAACAGAATCGCTACCCCATTGTTCCTCAACCGAAGAGATATCTTTAAGGTCCCCCAAGACTAACCACGAACTCTGTAAGTTACTACCAAATCTTTTACAATTCTCCCAAAATCTACTTTTGGCCAGTAAATTAGGTTTGACATAAGTGAAAGTAGCAAAAATTTCCTCCGTTCCTTGTTCCACCCTTGTGTGAATTACTTGAGAAGTATGTGCAATCACCTCAAGGTCGAGGAGATTATGATTCCAAAAGAGAAGAAGGCCAGCCTCCTGCAAAACCAATTGGCTCGGCCATAAAATGATTATTAAAACCTAATCTATTAACCACTTTAATCATCCCCTTAGCATTGGGGGAGCAGGTCTTAAGGAGGCAGAGTGCATAAACTTTGGACGTGCTAAGAAGCTCTACAACGTGCCTTTTCACACGCGCATTGACAACACCCCTACAATTCCATGAGATTAACTTCATTGGAGAATAGACGTGGCGAGGGAGTTAGGACGACTGTCTCTCCCAGGCCTGAAACAATTGGTATGCTCTAGACCAGTGACACCAAACGTGCTATGCGGTTGCAACCTTGATGATGATAGAGCGCCACCAAACTGGAATACCCTAGCAGTTTCCCGTTGATTAAACCATTCATTTTCCACATGACCATCCAGAATTATTGAACGCCCACCTCGACCACCTCTTTTACTCATGCCATGGCCTTGGGAGTGGGAGCTTCCTCTTTCTTATTACGCTGGTTAGGCTTAGAATAAAATGTTGCGGGAATAGTTGATGTGCTGGCATGACCCACCGAACTTGCAGCTTAGGCTTCCACTCCTTGTGCACCCTACATAGATTCATGCATGGAGTTAACCATTGGACCATTTTTGCTGAGGGACTTACCTTTGTCTTTACGCATGAGACGGTCAGCTTCTAGAGCCTCCGCGTCATCTACCAAGACCTCGAACTAATTTCCTTTCCCGCGTGAAGGAGTATTTGAGTGATTGACTTGTCGTTGCATTTTCTTCTACCCCGGCAGTTTAGGTTTCTTCGACACTAGCATCCAAGCTCCAAAGCATCAACTGTCTCCCTCGGGGTTAGTGTTAAGAGCGGTTTCATTCGTCTGTTGACTTCCTTTTTCTTCATTGATCGGAGCCGCATTTAGATCCATGCTTCCCCCCTCAAAAGTTTTTTTTCTTGGTATGAGGACAACTTTGTTCCCAGTGGCCTACCATCCCGCAACCAAAGCACACTACGTGAAGACCCTTGTATTCAATGGTTTGCACAACATTTCACACCCAAACTTCCGAAACCAGAGGCTTGTCCAAGTCAACCTCGATAGACGCTTTTGCGTGCCACCCTTTTTCTACCGTAGTTGTGGTACGATCCAGTTTTAGGGGTTTTCTAACATTCTCTAGTATTAGTTTAATAACATCATCCCTGAAATATTCGACTGGTAGATCCGGTAGTCTCACCCAAACAGCTATCTTGAAGATTTTGGCCATTTTAAGCTTGTACTTAGGTTCCCATCTCTGAACAACTAAACAGTTATCAAAGATCTTCCACGATCTATCAAGGAGGACGTGAAGATAGTTTCTTTTGTTATCGAATCGCATCACAAAGCATCCATATCCAATATCAATGAGATTGAGGCGTCTTTGCAGCTTCCACATGTTAAGTAACCTTTGATTCAGAACGTTGAAGTTGACGTTCTTGCCCAGATACATGATAATAAGGGTCATTCTCCATTCTGAATCAGACTTAACTTCCGGATCTTCGAATGCCCAATCGTTTGTTCTGATGGGAGAGGATTATCGCTGTTCAAGTGGCCTTGTGAACCAACTGTATCTGCAAAGGAACGCTTTGTTGCTCTGAACTTCTTGACTGATCGTTAGTAATTTTATTTTATTAGTATATAAATTGTTCAAACTTATACAAATAACAAATATTTTGCTTTTCGAAAAAAAACATTTTTCTCACAGTTTGTATTTAATTTTTGTGTATTTTAAAATATGTTATGAAATATATTAAAGATGAAATATTTTAATATATTGTTTCATATTATCTATTTGTTTTAATCTTATATATTCATTCGATGTTTTAAAAAGAAAAATATTTTCCTTTATTATTATATAACAATGAGTTCTTAGCGGGTCATAGACGGGTTCGTGTAAATAGGTTACAGCGATAATATTAATAGGTTCTTAATAGATTCAGCGGGTTGAACGGATAACACATGAAACAGGTGAAACATAACGAGTCCTTAACAAGCCAACTTGTTTGACAATGATTGTAGTTTATGGGGTGAGGTGTGATGAGTGGTATGGAAGTGGTAAAACGAATAGTCAAGACTCCCCGAGTTCGTGTCTCTCAAGGATGACAAATTGGAGCGAATTAGTGTTGACATTAAGGGTTTTAAGAGGTAAGAGTTACAAGGATTACTACAGGTCATTTAGATGATATGTTGGGGGTTTGAGAACAAGATTAAAATAAGTTATATAAAGGGGATGAAGGGGATGAATGCCATAGCTAAACCAAATGATTGATTATCATGTGAAGTTTGAAAATGGGTTTCAGAATTGAACTAGGGAGTCACGGTATTTGTACCGAGTGGCGTCACACTCAGACTCTCAATCCTAATTCGGTTGAGGCATTTTATCGAACACCTAGCCTACCTCTCCTCCCGGACCTTGTCCTTTCGGACTAAGGGTAGGGATGTAGATGAGTTGGACTCGTGAGAGGCCGCTATCGCGCACACTCTCGCTTTCACTAAGTTCACTAACTATTCCTACCGAAATAGAAGCAAAGCATGAAAAACTTCAACCACACAGGACTACAATTCTATTCCAACATTTCCATAAACATAGGCAAAATTCAAGCATCAATCAAAGATCTAGCATGGGCACACACACCCCAAACTACTCTACTCAAACATATGGAACATTCAAGAACCACAAAGCAAAATTTAAACAAAGCAATAATTTAAAGAAACAATCTTTTTCAAGAAAAGAGTATTATACCTAAGGAAACATGTGTTCTACATCTTCAATCCTTTCATCCATCTTCATTAATCTAAGAAAACTATTCTATTCTAGTGGGAATGTGTTTGTTTTTCCTCCCCAAAGGGGAAGGAATGGAAAGAGAAATCAGATCTGAAAAATGTGAAAGCCCCCCCCCCCCCCCCAAAATGAGAAAAG